>NC_045963.1:10597236-10897236 GCF_010909765.2 Amblyraja radiata | reverse complement strand
AAAAGAAATACGAGAAATTGCAGATGTGCAAGAAAGAACTGCAGATGCTAGTTTAAATCGAAGGTAGACAGAAAATGCTGGAGTAACTCAGCAGGTGAGGCAGAATCTCTGGAGAAAAGGAATGAGCGACGTTTCGGGTCTCAACCCGAAACGTCGCCCATTCCTTTTCTCCAGAGATGCTGCCTCACCCGCTGAATTACTCCAATAAATTGCAGGATTAATCCATGCTGGATTATACAAAAAAAAGACAGAGTGCTGGAGTAACTCAGCGGGTCAAGCAGCATCTCTGGAGAACATGGGTAGGTGACATTTTGGGTCGGGTCCCTTCTTCAGACTTAAGAGAATGCTAGAAGAATGGTTGGGGCAGGCCAGTATGGCGAGTAATAGGTGGATACAGGTGAGGAGTGTTTTTGATTTGCAGATGGTTGGACAAAGGCCAGAGATGAAAAAACAGAACATGTGAAATAAGAATAGAAGAGATGAGAATTGTGAAGCCAGAGGAAAGAATATAGGTGCAGGGGGAAAGGGAGAAATGGGTGTGCCAGATGGCACACAGGGAAGAGAGGAAGAAGGAAAAAACATATCAATAGATAGACAAAGTCAAAGTCTATTTTATGTCACATACACCCGAAGGTGCAGTGAAATGAATTTGTCAGCAGCGATGCACTTAAAAAGAACACACAATACACAATAAGATTTAACACAAACATCCACCAGCATTCTTCACTGTGGTGGAAGGCACAAAGTTCAGCCAGTCCTCCTCCCTTGTTCACCTGTGGTCGGGGCCATGAACGGTCGAACACACTCCCTGGCTTGGAGTGCCCGAATCGCCACTTTCCTACAGGAGACCACGGCTTCAGGATGTTGTAGGCCGCAGGCCGGCAGTCGGAGCTCTTCTCCAGCGATCCCCGGCGAGGGATCTCAGACTCCGCGATGGAAAGTCCACGCCGTGTCCGCGGTTAGAAGTTCCGCAGACCGCGGCTTCAGGATGTCGTAGATTGCGGGCCAGCGATCGGAGCACTCCTCTCTGGCGACCCCCGGCAAAGGTTCGCCCACTACGCGATGGAAAAAGTCCACGCTGTGCCTGCTGCTGATGCTCCGGCCCGACTCCAGGAAACGCCACTCCAATCCAAGCTGTTAGACTGTGAGAGGGGAGGCAGAGAAGCGACATGGAAAAAGTCGGTCAAGGGTGACTGAAGAACGGTTTCCCCCTTCCTCCCCCACCACCCCAACCACACGAGAAACACCCAAATCAAACACTTAGACAAACAAAAACGAAAACAAAAAAAGTTGAAATAACAGATACGCTGCTGACAGGGCAGCCGACTCGCAGCGCTCCCACCGGACAGAGAGATAGACAGATAGTTAGAGATGGATAGATAGATAGACTAATGGATGGAGCGATGGAGTTGTTTGTAAATTGGTTACGGTAACATTGGATAATTAAATAGTAATAATAGCTTTAGGTTATAAGCTCCCCAAGTGGAATATGAGATGGTGTTCCTCCATTTTGCATGTGTGTGTGGCCTTACTCACAGGCCATAGGACAGAAGGGATGAGGCCCAGGGCAGAAAGGTTAGAATGGGAAGGGGAATTGAAATGGTTAGTAACCGGAAGATACAGCAGACCTGAGAAAGTGTTCGGCAAATCAGTTGCCTTTTCTATGCTTGGTCTCAACAATGTACAGGAACACTGAATGCAGTAGATGAGGTTGATGGAGGTACACGTGAACCTCTGTTTATCATTTGCCAGAGTTTGTCCTGCCCGCACCTCTCTTCCAGCTTCGTTCCCCACCACAGTCAATCTGAAGAAGAACCCTGATCTGAAATGTCACCTATCCTTATTCCATTTTTTCCAGATACAGCCTGACCTGCAGAGCTACTCCAGCACTTTGTATTATATTGTGTAAACCATCATCTGCAGTTCCTTGGTTCTATGTGCATTTGCAGTAGTTGTTGCTCCTAAACCTTTTTAATATTAAAAGAGTTGCACTGCAACCTTGCCTTGACAATAATGGTGTTCTGTCCAACAGTTCGAAGCTAATCAATCAAAATGCATTTTGATTCTTTATTGAAAATACGAATACCAATAACGCAACAAAATAGAATTCCTAAAGCCAAAAATAAAGGTTCAAATAAAATTAATGAAAAATTGCACAATTCAAAATGTTATTAGATGGAAAAAGCTGATGGGTTGTACAACAGGGAGGTAAGCTGCTCAATCAAATTACTACCTATGTAATGGAGATAGAACCAGCTAGGTATCACCAGAAGAGCAGTATTCATATCATTGTCCTTAGATCGCCAGGGTTTCAGGCATCCTAGGGTGCGGGGAATCATTGATTTCATTTGAAATCTGTGAACAGTGTAGATGGGCCATGTTAGTTGACGTGGGCAAGTTGGGCCGAAGGAACTGTTTCCACACAAAATGACTCCATGAATTTCTGCGTCTACAAAAGTGTTCTCTCCCTTAATGCTCAGCTGACCTAGGACCATACCCAGAGCATCATGAAAATCCCAGCCTCGTACCAGCTAGCAATCACAAGCAAGTTATCTTGTACCAGTCCTCTGCCTTTCATGTTAAAGGCAAATGCAAAGAAGTCAGTGATATAATTTCATAATATAGCTCTTGACTATGTATTAATTGTTGGGATGTATATGTTGGCAATGCTGTTGAAGAGACCTTGTTGAGTTGCAGGAGTGCATTCTGCAGCCTATCTGCTGGGGATGATAGGAGTGACTGGTGAGTGCCAATCAAAAAATCTACTTTGTCATAGGTTCATAAATTTGAGGAGCAGAATTGGCCTCCCCAGCCGTCTGTGGCATTGAATTCCACAGATTCACCAGCCACTCATGAAAGAAATTTCCCCCCTCACCCTTCTGAACTCCAGCGAGTACAGGCCCAATGCCCTCAAACGCTCATTATATGTTAACCTAATCATTCCTGGAATCATTGGCGCAAACCTCCTCTGGATCATGTCCAATGCCAGCACATCCTTCTTCAGATATGAGGCTCAAAACTACTCACAATAGTCCAAATGTGGTCTGATTAGTGCCTTACAAAGCCTCAGCATTTACATCCCTGTTTTTGTATACAAGCTCTCTTGAAATAAATGCTAGCACTGCATTTGCCTTCCTTACTACTGATTCGGCTTGCAAATTATTTTTTTGGGAATCCTGCACCAGCACTTCCAAGTCCTTTGCACCTCCAATTTCTGAATTATCTCCCCATTTAGTCTATGCCTTTATTCCTACTATCAAAATGCATGACTCTACACTTTGCTACGCTGTATTCCATTTGCTACTTCTCAGCCCACTCTCCCAACCTGTTCAAATCCTTCTGCAGAATCCCTGATTTCTCTACACTACCTGCCCCTCCACCTATCTTCGTATAATCTGCAAACTTGGTCACAAACTCTTCAATTCCCTCATCCAAATCATTGATATACATCGTGAAGAGTAGCGGCCCCAGCACCGACCCCTGTGGAACACCGCCAGTCACTGCCAGCCAACCAGGAAAAGCCCCCTTTATTGCCAATCTGCCTTCTGCTATCCAACCAACCTGCTATTCATGATAGTATCTGCCCTCTGATTCTGTAAGCTCTCATCTTTTTTAGCAGCTTTATCAAAGGCCTTTCAAAAATCCAGGTAAACCACATCCACTGACTCTTCTTTGTCTATCCTGTTATTAACCCTCAAAAAATTCCAGGCAAGATCTCCCTTTCACAAAACCATGCTGACTTTGGCCTATTTTATCATGTGCTTCTAAGTACTCAGAAACCTCGTCCTCCATAATGGACTATAAAATCTTACCAACCACATAATGGACTCTAAAATCTTACCAAGCACATAATGGACTCTTAAATCTTACCAACCATTTTGTCCTGGATAGCGTCAGATTTCTTGAGTTGAGATGGAGCGTCACTGAGCAACAGTGAGGCCAGTGCTGCAGTCGGTGGGAATTGATGATACATTATCTGACACTAAGTATGTATTTCAAATGAGTGATCCCTTTCCTACACTGCCTGTGTGGTCTAAGAACTTGAATCCATGCATTGTTCTCAATAGCTGTGTCCTCCCATTGCAATCCTAGGTTATGTTTGCAATCTAATTGACTTAGGCCCTCTAATTTTTTTTAAATATATTGGCAAATTATAATGCCGCTGGATGTCATCCAATGAACCATTTGTGCATTAAATTAACAAGGACCATTAGCCACAACATTATTTTGACAGGAGAATCTGGCTCCATGTCTAGTATTTGATCATGTTAAATTATAACTCATCTCCAAGTACTTGATATATAAAAGGAACATAAATTTAACAAAAAGTCAAGATCCAAAAGATTTTTGGAGTTCAGTTCAGTAGTACTAACTCCCACACTTTTTAATCCAGAGCTAAATTTAGTTTTATTTCAAATCTATTCTTAAATAGATTTATGTACATAAACAAAATGTACCCTGCAATCTACTCCTCTGATAACTCACGTCCTTATTCCTGTCACTAGTTCTGAGCTGAGGGATACTAAATCTGAGACCTAATTCTTACTGTGTCCTGCTTAATAGAATGCAGATATTTATGACTGAATAAAGATTATAGGCACATTTCAGTTTCCCGTAAACTCACTGTGTGGCTTTCAGGTATATTATTTAGAATGTCAAATTATTTTTCTTTAAATTGGAATCCCTTGAGAATTTTTTCTTTCATAATGATTGCACAGAAGGAATTTTGCTGAAAATACTTTTTTACTTTGCACTGTATTCACCCAGCTCTTGTGCAAGTTATCTCCACAATTTCTTCCTCAAGGACATTGTGATAAATTTGTCATATAAATTCTAGGAAATTAGCAATTTTTAGAACATTATTGTTGTATGCTCTAATGTTGACAGGCAAAATTATCAAGTAAATCTGAATATAATTTTTATACTGTTATGTCCTTGAATAATTCATCACTGTCCAACTTTATTTTAAAAATGCTAGTCTTTGGCAACCTCTATTTTGTATCAATGTGCAAAATCATTACTTGAAATAACATGAGTGCATCAATACTAATAGGCCCAGTTCCGTTAGGTTTTAATAAATGCTTTGTACCTCAAACAGTAACTGTTTCATTGATTAATTAATAATGGAGAGGAGACTGAACCCTGAAATGAAATAACTGTAATATGATACACTTTTAATGGAAAGATGCAAATGTTCTACTATAGCTGTCGCACTGTTCATAACATTTTGCAGGCATATGTGCAGATGAATTAAAAGTGGTATTGAAGTATTCACTGTTCAACTCTACAGATGATTAATACCTTTGAAGTAATTAAATTCCATTAGACTGGGTTCAGATGCCCAAGGAATTGATGCCAGGCTTTAGCAGTTCTCTAGCGAGGACAAAAGACTAATGCCTTCTAAAGCCGTGTTTCACAATTAAAATCCCAGGGAAATCTGCCTTAACTTAGGACATCTGCTTGTTGTGATTGTTTGAGCTATTGATGCATTGGATCATTAGCAGGGCAGCATGAACTAGTGTTTTCCTGTTGACAAGGATCTCTCACCAGGAGCTGGAGCTTTTGCAGGAAAAGAAGCAAAGCAGAGCAGCCAAGTCATATCTTGCACACTCACTTTGACTTACAGAATCGTTGCTAACTACACTCTATAATGGTAGGAAACAGCATTTTCCCTCCAGCCATTTTCACCAAGTTCAGAGCCAAGGTACTTCTGGCTCCTGCTGCTTTTTAGCTGCATAATCTTTAAGGCTGGCATTAGTGTAGTCAATGAACAGTTTGCCCCTTCAGATGGTCATAATAATGACCCACATGGGATTTGACAGTAGGGCTACACTATCAATGTGACCAGGTGCTACAACATAAGCATTTCATTAAATATTGAAGGATTGGTTTCTAGTTACAGTGGCAAAAGGAAATTTGGCTACCATCCAAAAGCAACTAAAAATATGTGTCTGTTTTTTTTTCCTTGGCTTCTTCTAATCACATTCTGGTTTGGTGTGACCTTTTTGTTGCTAATTAGCTGCCTTCTAGAAGAGCATCATGGGCAATACATCCTAGGTATTACATGCTGCCACTGCATGTGCTGTTAATCATTCATAATGTATTATGATTTATTTATCATAATGCTTGCAGTTTTTAAATACCGGAAAATGAAATTTCTATTTTGATCTGCTGACAATTGCTTTGTGCAGAATGGCTGTAAATAGAGAAACAACAAAATATTTATCGTGTCTTAAATATAGTTCTCTCTGAAACGTATATGTGATATAACAAATCACCATGGATCTGTCCTATTTTGAATTGAATTTCCTATTTTAACATGCGCTGCTGCATTTCTGATCTGAAATTACTCATCTAAACTTTGCAGTATTTTTCTTCTATTGGGTTTAATAGGCTACAATGCATAATGATTTCAAGCACTTGTTTGTAAGGAGTTGAGCCTACAGCTTATCTTTAACTTCCTCATGATGTGTAACATTGAGAAGTAAACTTAAAAAGGAAAGGTGTCTTGTACAATGTATAGGGGGCAAAACTTAACCGAAAGGCATTGCAATGCAACTGATTGATTATGGTTCTGCAAAATTGTCCTTGACATGAAGACACTTGGACCTGAATCTCGCCCAGTGAGGGAAGTTTAAGTTTCCCTCTCATTGGTGAATATTAAGGAGCCCAATAAATTATTTTAAATAGATATAAATGGTTACTATTCTGTTGGGAAATTAACAAGCATCCGAGTCCAAAGTAATGAGTAGAAGGATTGGGTTTGATCAAAGTGAATGCCATAGGCATGATGCTGATGTAACAGTTTATTTGAATGTTCCATCTGTCTCTTCTATAATTATCATTCAGGTGGAAAAAATAGTCTATTTATTGTTATTATTTATCAATAGTTTATATATCTAACAAAACCTCAGTTTCACCTACTATTTAATTTCACAATATTACAAATGACAGTTCAGGTCACTTTCCTCCATTTCTTCATGGGCACTATTAAAATGGTAGTAGCATATTTTTTACTGAAGAGACATACTATATCCCTTTGGGTTTTAGAATGTACCTGAAACTAATGGATGAGAGGTTATTATTAGAGTGCCGGGGATAATCAGTGTGAGTGTTTATCTCATGTGTAACAAAATCGGCTACAATTCAATGGACAGGAATGCTTTATATGGTTTATCCTTGTACAAGAAAGTGCAAATAAGATGTTTTAAACACAGGTGACCCCTATGTAGGGCTCATAGCATTCCGAGCAAATGGGCCGTATCGAGACTTTTCATAATGTAAAACCATGTTATCGGTGCATGTATCAAGAAATGCAAGTTGAAAAAGAATACATTTAATGTTGATTATTTTTCCACACAAATTCTGTGAGAGCAAATTTTATTCTGTATCTCAAATTTTTGGATAGTGATTTTTGAATTTGGTAAAAGGGCATGTTTCTGAAACCCAAATGGTCTTAATGTGGGGTTGTCTGGAACAGTATTAATAAGATTGCATTAGAATATTGTACTCACTGTTTACGATGCTCAAGCCACATGATTAGGAGAGCTTAATTATTAGAATAATTTTCTGCATTGAGAGTCATGGTACTAACCTCAAATCATGTACAAAACCAGGGCAAGCAGATAAGCAGCGGATTCATGCCGACCTAAAGTACTAGTTGAAAGGAAAATGTTAAGATCATTAACAAGGCAGGTCATTATTTGTGTAGGAAGTTAAATCTCAACTAAACATTGCCCAGCTGCATATTATGAAAAAGTAGTAAATTACAGTAATAATTTCCTTCATCAAGATTACAAAGTTAAAGATAAAAATGAATGAATGATTGCCAGTGTCATCATTTAGGCCTGGCGATATTTACTTACCTTTTATCAGTTAATATCAGCTATCTAGTTCCAAAAATACTGTTAATAATAATTAAAATTAAACACAGATTTTGAGTTATGCTTAATTGTAATAATGGAATATTTAGGAAATTATACTTGAAAGTGACATTTTGTTCGATTTAAACTTGTAAGATTGAAACCCACAATGAGTTAATTAAAAAGAAGTTAGCTTTTTGAAGCATGTGCAGAGGCGTTTGCAATATTTGACCTCAGATTGGGAAGGTACATATTTTTTAAATATGCACTAACTGTCGGTAGATGTACTTAAATAGTAATGTTAAAATGGCACTGCCAATTTTGCAATGATGATGAAATGCTGCTAAACAAGAGGTACAGTAGATGGCACTGCTGTTAAACAACATTTTGACCTTTTCATTAAGCTGTACTTTTGTTATAATCGTGTATATTAGAATGTATTCTAGATAACAAAAGCTGTACAAATTTTCAACAATAAAAAGACATTGACATCCCTACCACCAAAAGCAAAACAACATGTATTCACCTTTTACCTTGTGACCAATCTAATGTTTTGGTCTCAAGACAAAGAATCCCTTGGTATAATTTGTCTGAGAATAGATTTATGCAGCAACATTTTTATAACAAAGTAACGCCAAAATTAACTCGTCTTTTGTAAAGTAATTTCTTGGAAAACTCATCTTCTTTACAGACAACTAATATTACCATTTGTGGCTGACTATTATGTTCACCAAATTAAAACAATGGACCAAACATAGAAGTTCAATATGGTACAGATTTAGGATTTACATATAATTTCACCTGGTGTATATATGTATTTTTTATTCCCCAAATATGTAAACCGGTTTAACATTTTATTTACTGAACTAAAAAAATCCCAGTAAGCCCAAAGCTATATTATTATCATTTACCCGTGAAGCTAGGTTACTGGAAATAGGTGTCTGTTAAAAAATGTGTTTTGAATTTTAACATCTCAAATTTTTAAAAATATGAATTGTAACAAATGTGTAATTTCTGTACTTAAATTGTTCACAAGTCTCTATATTAATATTGCAGTGTTAACGTGAGAAGATTCTTGCTGGTTAAAATATTCTAAAGTATTATTTCACCTCAGTTATCGCAATAACTAATTTATTTATCTTTTATCACCAAATAAATTTGTTAACTTTGAAAGACATGGATATTGTACAAATTAATTGATAAATGTTGCTTCAATTCAAAAACATGCAACA
The DNA here is from genome assembly GCF_010909765.2 of Amblyraja radiata. Classification (NCBI taxonomy): domain Eukaryota; kingdom Metazoa; phylum Chordata; class Chondrichthyes; order Rajiformes; family Rajidae; genus Amblyraja; species Amblyraja radiata. The sequence goes on along the minus strand of NC_045963.1, from coordinate 10,888,142 downwards.
ATATGAAAAGTAACAGTTCTAGAAGTAATAAAATAAATTACAAGGGGCGGCATGGTGGTGCAGCGGTAGAATAGCTGCCTTACAGCGCTTGCACGCCAGCGACACGGGTTCGATCTTGACTATGGGTGCTGACTGTACAGAGTTTAAGTTCTCCCCATGACCTGCATGGGTTTTCTCCAAGATCTTTGGTTTCCTTCCACACTCCAAAGTGTAGAAGGAAACTGGTGGGCCAAAAGGCTGTATCTCTAAATCTCTGCGCTGTATCTCTAAACTAAACTATACTAATTGAATAAAAATTACACTTGGATTGACTTGGATATAAAAAATTACACTTGGATTTAATTGAATAAAAATCACACTTGGATTACACTTACTACAAAATAAATTATTTTTCACAAGCTAATTTACCGAAATGACAAAGATAAGCTAAAAATATATATATTTTCAGAATTAGATACATTATGTATCTAATACATGATGTATCTAATTTACTTTTAAGGACAGATAAGTTAAAGATTTTTTTAAATAGTTTAAATATAAATACATTTTTACCAATTTTAATATAAAGTAATGGTAACTTGGTATGGCAATGGATATTGCACACATTTATATAAACAATGAGTAAAATATTTAATTTTCTTCTATTGAGTTGCAACATATATATCTGGTTGTACAATTTTAATGAGTATTTAGATAGGTTTCTTTGCACATGCTGCAAAAATCTAGAATTATTGTAACACAGTATAGGCCTGCTTTTGTGCTGATGTAAAAGTAAACTGAAAAATAAATTAAACAATATGAAGTCGGTAAAACGTGCCATTTTCTTTCCAATACCAGGAATTATTAGCAGCCCATGATGCATACTAATCGTTAAGTTGGCACAAACATGCTTTCACAATCATGCATTCATTTAAGGAACTCTTTGTTTACTATCTCTTTCTGTAACTATAAAATTTTAATTATGCTAGTGACAGGAACTGTGTGTGATACAGTGCTCTACATTTATCACTGGGAGAGGGCCAGTTGCATATCTGTTTGACTTTGGAGAAATCCTGATGTGTCTGCAATGTTGAGCAGCAGGTGCCACATTATTATGTACAGAAAAGCAATTAGGAAGCATATTGGATGAGTGGGGAGTGCATTAATATTAGCAAGTACATTTGTCAGTGGTTTTGATGCAAGTCTTTTCTTTTCTTTATGCAACATTAAGATTGCAGCTATCATAAATTCTGTCCTTAAATTGCCATCTGTTCACTTGTCATGTAGCTGTGAGATGGAGAAAAGTTTTGTTGACAAAAAATGTATTAATTAGTTTTATTTGAAGTACATGCAAGCAAGCATGTACAGTAAGTAATGCAGAAGCCTGGTCATGATGAGGGAATGGGTGGATATAAGGGATCAGCATGATGCACATAATTTTAGTGCCTATTCGCACATTACCAACAATGTATGTAGACAGGGAAAATGTATTCATGCTGTAAAATGCTTAATATTCTGCTTTAGTTTATCATGAGGAAACGAGAAAAGGACAACTAATAGGGACAGAACACCTGACAAAGAAATATAATATCACATTGATTTAATAACCAGGCTGGAAATTTCAGTAATTTCTGCCTGCCTTTTTGAATGCAAAATTAGAAGCATAAATAACTGAAGTACACAGGGTCCAGATACGACGATCCTTTAACGCTTTTCAAAAAACACACGACCATTGTAAAAGAGGACATTTTAAAATCTAGCTAATGGTTGTGCAAATATTTATTAAATTTGCTGGGATGTTTCTGATGACATAATTTTCCCACAAGACCTTGTACCGATGAATGATGGAATGGAGAAAGGGGACAAACTTTTTGACTTGAGAAGGTCTTTGCATCTCCCATGTCAACGGTTAACGGAGGCAAAATCTATGGCAGAATATAACATAATTCAAACACACGCTAACGATAATCAGAATTTGCAAATGGTTCAGAAAATGTTCAATAATTTTTTTTAAATTATAACGGTTTCAAGGTAACAGCTCAATATATTTCTGGAAGCCCTGTCCTACTTATAAGAGTGCATTGCATTTGGAATATATTTTTCATTGCAATGTGTACCAGAAAATAACAAGTAAAATAGGGATCAGGTAGGAGGCATTGAATCAACCATAATCTAAAATGGTATTAATAAAAATAGCATAAATATGAAAAATAATGTTAAAACACCATGAATTTGCTGAATGCGAAACTCCGTCATCCATCCTCTGTCTTATTAAGCCCTGTAAAGCCTAGGTCAGCTGTGAATGTGCTGTTCTCCATGTGCTGTTCTCCATCCATGCTTTCATAGTCAGATGCTGTCCAAATGTATTGGCTGAAAACATATCTGTATTCCTAGTCTCTATCATCTCAAGGAAACGAAGCCCATGTTTGAACGTAGTTGTACATTCCTTTCAGAATGCGTTGCGTGCGGCGGCCTCGCCAGCAGCTGTCCGTCCTTTCATCCTTTTTGTTATTTTTAGTCAGTCTAAAAGTATGTTTTTTGAGGTCTTTTAGTCTATTTTTATATGGGGGGTGGTGGGGGGAAGGGAAACCGTTTACAACCTGGTCGAGGATGCATCTTTTCTCTGAGCCGCATCTTCGGCCCCCCTCGCGGCCTACCATCTGGATTGGCGCGGCCTTTCCTGCCGGAGACCGGCCAGAGCTTCAGCAATGGCGCAGCTCTGGATTACCATCGCGGAACGGGACGATGCCTTACAGGGATCGCCGGAGCTCCGGAGTGTTGTGATTGCTGTTTAACAACGTGGAGCAGTGGTTTGCGGAGCTTCCAGCCGCGGGAGGCACTGACTTTAACATCCCGGAGTCCTGGGACCTCTTGTCGGGGGTCACCAACATTGAATCTACGCCCAGCTCAGCCTACGGACTTCAGGAGCCGTGGTCTCCGGTAGGAAGTGGCCGATTCGGAAACTCCAAGCCGCTGAGAGTGTTCTCTGTTCTGACGCCGAAACAAAGTGGAAGAGGGCTGAAATTTCTTGCCTTCCCTCACAGTGGGAAACGTTGATTCTGCCGTGGGGATGTTCATGTTAAATTCTATCGTGTATTGTCTACTTTTTATTCATATGGCTGTATGGTAATTCAAATCTCATTGTACCAATTGGAGCATGTGATAATAAATGACTCTTGAACCCTTGATGTTATTGCTCGTTGTATTTCTTCTTGGAGAGAAATGCATAATACATTCTGAAAAAAAAAATGTTTATAAATCCTTTTTGGCAGGAAATAATTAGACTTCGCGGCGTGATGGAGAAAATGATGTGTGGAAAATGACGGAGCAGTTAAAAATGGATGAAAACCTCATCAAATCAAAGAGCACGAGCTTGGAAAGGCACTGAGAATTGACATGGCAAAAACAAAGATAGGAGAGCTTCAGATGTTTACAATATTTCTTCTGAAGGAACTACCTGCAAGACTGAAGCAGGAAGGTGAGGGAATAAGAGAGTCAGTGGTGGGGGGAATTATTTTCATCTTCTCTACAGGCAATAAAGGCCAGAGCTTGCTGTCTGTGTCAAGCTAATTGCAGTCACCAGTGATAAATGACCAATTAAGGGCATAAGTGATAGGAGCAGAATTAGGCCATTCGGCCCATCAAGTCTACTCCGCCATTCAATCATGGCTGATCTATCTCTCCCTCCTAAACCCATTATCCTGCCTTCTCCCCATTCTCCCTTTGACACATGTACTAATCAAGAATCTATCTATCTCTGCCTTAAATATATCCACTGGCTTGGCCTCCACAGACGTCTGTGGCAAAGAATTCCACAAATTCACCACCCTCTGACTAAAGAAATTCCTCCTCATCACCTTCCTAAATGAATATCCTTTAATTCTGGGGCTATGACCTCTAGTCCGAGACTCTCCCACTGAGATGGCGATGTTGTCTTGCTGCCTGAAGCCACCACTATCTAAACCACTGGTGGTGTGTGTAGGATGTTGATATGTGGTAGGGGCAGTATATACCCAGCCCACCAAACAGCTGTCTTCTGGCCTCAAGTAATTAACAAAACCATCCAGAGCTGATTGTTTTGGAATGTCTCTGCAATTTTAAGGTAATTATAAAACCATTGAAGTCCTTTCTTGAATATGTGGTGTGTGTGTGAGGCAAACTAGCAATGTAGAAACTATGGGCTCCATGTTCCACCCACTCCTGTCCAAAGATGAGCCTGAACAATGCCGTATTCCATGGAATCTCCTGCATGCTTCCATACAGGCCCATCAAGCAATTGACCATGGATGCCCTTCATCTTGACTGTTCACCTGTTTTCTCTGCAACAGACCTTTGAGAAACAAGAAACAGCAGATATTGGAATCTCGAGCAAAAATCAAAGTGCTGGAGGAACATCAGCAGCTCAGGCAGCATCGGTGGAAGGAATGAACAGGCAATGTTTAAGATCCCGGCCTGAAATGTTGCCTTTTCATTCCCTTCACAGATGTTGCCTAGCCGGCTGAGCTTCTCCAGTACTTTGTTTTTCTGAATGTTTGCTTGATTCTGAGGTAATGAAGCCAGAGTAACCTTGCCCCTCCCCAGGCTATCAGCATGTTGCAACTAACTACATACAGATCCTGCTGGTAAGCTAATGTCCACAGTGCATGAGTGGCCAATATCTTGACTGGTGACCTTGAGTGTTGATTTGAGTGCCGGGGATGACTTAATCATTACTCTCCTACTGCTGAGCTCTTACAAGTGCCTGTGCAGCGCACAGCTTATGCCATTTGAAATGATGACCGCACCAAGGCAGAGTTATGGTGAAGTAATGGTGGTTCAGGAATTAAGATGCACACTTTCACAGGTTATAAACAAAATATGCTGTTGGATACGAGGAAACTGGGACAAGGATTTGATCTGAGCATTGCTTGAGTTTAGAGATTGCATTGTGGAACAGTATGTGAAGCTGGTGGTGCATATATTAGGAGGTGGATTTTGAAGATATGTTCCTTTGGTTCAACCATGTGGCTTCTCATTCTGTGGAACATCAGGGTGGATAGATGCAGTTGCAGTTAAATGAAATGATCTGCCAAGGGAACAGGTGTGCCACTCAGTTAACATTTATTTAATATTTTTGCTGTAGTTTTAATTAACATATTAATGAATTTGCTGTTAAATCTACTGAAAGTTCTTATTGTAGATCATGCGAGGGGAAACCGGATGAGGGTGTGACAGGGGGGGTACTGTGATGGTGAGGTCTGAAGAAGGGTCTCGACCCGAAAGGTCACCCATTCCTTCTCTCCAGAGATGCTGCCAGAGTTAAGGGCCTGTCCCACGAGCATGCGACTGCATGCGGCAAGCGCGACCAAACCGGAAGCGGGGGCCGCGCGGAGGTCGCGCGGAGGTCGAGTGATCCCCGTACAGGGCCGGTTCCACCAGCATGTGACTGCATGCGGCAAGTGCGACCAAACCAGAAGCGGGGGCCGCGCTGAGGTCGAGTGAGTGATGTGAAGTTCAAGCGAAGTCCGCGGGAAGTTCGCGCTAGGCGTACGCCGTCAAGACGCTGCGTACGGCGTCGAGACGGTGCGTACGCCCATCGAGACGGTGCGTATGCCCGTCGAGGCGCTGGGTACGGCCTCAATGCGGCTGCGGGCCGGCAGGCCATTGCCGCACGGAATTTTGGAACACTGTCAGTTTTCCGGAGCCCCACACGATGTCGGGACCAGCTACGCACAACTCCATACGGCTTCGGCGATCGAAGTGCCCCGCGAGGCCCCGCGAGGCCGTACGGCTCAAGCGACCATGTTAGGTCGCGCTTGCCGCATGCAGTTGCATGCTCGTGGGACAGGCCCAACACTCCAGCTTTTTGTGTCTATCGCTGGATGGAAGGTCTTCTGGTTTCAATTTGTTTGGGTTCAAACGTTTCAATGTGAACACAGGTCTACAACAATTCTGTATTTCTAGTTTTTACTTGATTTTCAAAAATACTTTTTTTTATTCATTGTGACAATAGCTTAACAGTATAATCACCAGTATTAACAAACATATAATATTTATTTTGTTATTTTATTTGAAGCAATGCTTGTCTGTGAATATCAGCAATGATAATTTTAAATTAAATAATAGTGAAAACACTCTTTTACTTTGGGTGTTTAATTTTTTTTAAAGTGAAACAGGAATACGAGGTTTGTATGAACATTTTGCTTAAATTAGGAAACCACTGAAATTTGCAGATTATGGAAAATAACTTCCTTAAAATAAGATTATAATTGTTCTATGTCCTGCATGTTTAACAATATTGCTTTTCAGGTTTTATGCAAGGTTGATATTTGTGGTGTTACGAGCTTAATGATGGGTTAGGATAAGTGGAAGGCAGGATGTGAGTATTTAGACAAAGTAGTAGATTGAGGAGATCTTCTTCAAAGTAGGCATACTTTGGTTTCGGCCCGAAACGTTGCCTATTTCCTTCGCACCATAGATGCTGCTGCACCCGCTGAGTTTCTCCAGCATTTTTGTGTACCTTGTGAGTATTTATTAGAGTGAATTAATCGTCAGTAGTTTCAATTATTTAGTAGATACTGGTAACATAGGTGGTGAGAGCAGGTATTGAGGGGGGTTGTTCAAGGATGCCAGAACTAACTGTTGATTCTTCCTGAGGTGCCGTAGGCCCAACTCTACAAAACACTATTAAAGGGAGGTGCCCACTTGATAACCCCAATGATATACTTGCATCTACACGATCAGTTTACAAAAAAAGTGCTGTTAACATGCAAGTAACTGATTATTGCATATGGATTTAGTTATTGTCTTTAACATAGATTTGCATAATCAGTTTAGATAGTACTTTAGCTATGGGCTTGGTTTTCCTATCCTGGTGTTATAGCAGAAGCAGTTTGTGTTTTAATTGTTATTCCAAAAGGGAACTCAAAGTAATAAAGGACAAGATGAGGCTAGTGAATGTCACTGTTATATTTAAGAATTGATTCTGCTTTTACATTAACCATATTTCTAAATGTGAAGAATGTAAAATGTTTGTTACTGCTAGAGACTGTTCTGAAAAACAACCTGAAGACATGACAGAATTATGAAAGTATTTGAACCTTGTATGAAATTCAGAATAGTTATTTCCCTGTTACCAACCTGGAGGAATAGGAAGAGCGATCAAAATCTTTACTCAGAAATGCAACAATTATTGGCGTTCAGAATTAACATAAGTAAGGATTTTTGGTTTTGAAACCTGTGGACTGTGGACAACTGTAAATCTCAACTAGTGTTTGCATCGGATATTGTGTTTTCTGTTCATTTTAAAACAGCTCAATAAATACAAAATACAATATTGAGAGTAAAATCCATTCTTGATTGCACATGTTAATCAAGTAATATAGTTAGATCACATGTGAATCTGCACATAAAAACATAGAAAATAGGTGCAGGAGGAGGCCATTCGGTCCATCGAGCCAGCACCGCCATTCATTGTGATCATGGCTGATCGTCCCCAATCAATAACCTGTGCCTGCCTTCTCCCCATATCCCTTGATACCACTAGCCCCTAGAGCTCTATCTAACTCTCTCTTAAATCCATCCAATGACTTGGCCTCCACTTCCCTCTGTGGTAGGGAATTCCACAAATTCACAACTCTCTGGGTGAAAACGTTTTTTCTCACCTCAGTCTTAAATGGCTTCCCTTTTATTCTAAGTCTGTGGCCCCTTGTTCTGGACTCGCCCAACATTGGGAACATTTTCCCTGCATCTAGCTTGTCCAGTCCTTTTATAATTGTATATGTTTCTATAAGATATCCCCTCATCCTTCTAAACTCTAAACATTACAGCTTCAGTTCCATTAAGGAGATGCGTGGGGCAATTTTGTTTTACACACAAGGTGGTTAGTGCCTGGAACGCACTGCTGGGGTGGTGGTGGTGGCTGATACGATAGTGGCATTTAAGAAATGTTTGGATAGGCACATGGATATGCAGGGAACAGAGGGATATAGATTATGTGCAGGCAGATCGTGGCATCATGTTTAGCACAGACATTGTGGGCCAAAGGGCCTGTTCGTGTGCTGTACTGTTCTATGTTCTAACTTCCTACCCAATGTGAATTTAACCAACTTGGAAACTAATTATCTTGCAGTAAAGTTCATATGAAAATTTAGCATTTCACTGACTAACGTGTGTGCTGACAATGTTATGTAGGAACATCTATTTAAATATTATAAATGCATCAATAAATACATAAACAAATTAATCATAGCCAACATGGTTAAAGACGTTTACAGCTTAGAACAGTGCTTAGAAGGGTCTCAAAACACCAGCATTTTGTGTCTATCTTCAGTGTTTTACAATTCATTGTTTTTGGACATCTGATACCTCTACTTATACACGGCACTCACTTTAATAGAATTTTACATCAGGACAGTTTTTTTTATCCTGATGTGTTTTGAGGTGTACTAATGAACTCATTGTCTCTGACACAATAAGAAGGAAAAGTATTTTGATCAACCCCACATTGCCCAATAACCAACTCTCCCAGGCAATATCAATGTGAAGTTATCTTAGTAGTATCAGTATCACTGTAATGTAAATTTTTCCAATATTCCTTGAGGGCTAAATTTATTAAAAAGTTGATAAATGGTCTCAAACCACATCTTCATGGAAGACCAGGTGGAACAACCAGAAAACTTGAATATTTATCAGTGTATGGGGTCATAAAAAGACAATTTTCAGCTAGAGTTCACATAATAAAAGAGAATCCCGATTTCCGAAGGCAGCATGCCATGGCAGGGAGCAAAATCAAAAGCAGTTGGCACGAAATTTCAAATTCCAATTTAGTTCCAATAAAACAGGTTGTGGAGATTAGCATGATTCCACTGCTTGCTGCCTTTCATAATTAAGATTTACAAGCAAGAGTAAGAATGAATTTGTGGGTAGATGCATTGCACATGACCTAATTGATGGTGGTGCAGGTTTGAGAGACCGAATGCCTATCTTGCAGTTTATCCAACGCTCCCAAGGTTTTTCAGCTGAAATGACAGAGGATAGCAGGAGAAATGTCTACCAAAGGGGCACACAGTAGCGGAGTGGTAGAGCTGCTGCCTCACAGCGCCAGAGTCCTGCGTTTGATCATAATTATGGGTGCTGTCTGTGCGGAGTGTGTACATTTTCTTTGAGCCGCATGAGTTTTCTCCAGGTGCTCCAGTTTCATTCCACATTCCAAAGACGTGCAGTTTTAAAGATTAATTGGCTTCTGTAAGTTGCCTCTAGTGTGTAAGATGTTAAAGTGGGCAACATAGAACTGGTGTATGGGCGATCGATGGTCAGCGTGCACTCGGTGGGCCGAAGAGCCTGTTTCCACGCTGTGTCTCTAAAACTAAAGTGCTCTTGGTGAAATATTAGAATCAACTTCATGGACCAAAATGACACAATTAATTTAACAAGATTTTATTTTTTTTAATGTTGTGCTTTCAGAAACTATTGTCTTTTTATAGTATAAAACCACTTTGAAGACAGGTGCCCTGTAAATATTATTTGGACAGAAGTTTACTATTGCAGGTAATAAAAATAGAAATTATGGGAGTTGAGTTTTATTATTTGCTGATGGTTCATGCTTTCACAATTGTAGTAAAATTAGAATTTTAAATTTGAGAAATTGAGGCCCAGGAGCAAATACAGGTTAATGTGACTGCGTAATTGTGCTTTAAAATGCAATATAGTCAGTCAGTAAAATGAACGGAAGTCTAGAGGTTGTAGAGGACACTCCCTCAATGTCAACAACACAAAGGAGATGGTCATTGACTTCAGATAGCAGCACGGAGTAAGTCTCCAGACTGTATTAATGGTGCTAAAGTGGAGATGGTGGAGAATTTCATGTTTCTAGCTGTAAATATCACCAACCATTTGTCCTGGTTAAATTAACACTTTCAGTCAAATTAACGCTTCAAGAATGCGAGTTCAAAAGGAATACATTATGCCTATTATTCACTTTACTCCAGATAAATGTTATCACGTATCTTTATCAGATTCAGATTCAGATTCAACTTTAATTGTCATTGTCAGTGTACAGTACAGAGACAACGAAATGCAGTTAGCATCTCCCTGGAAGAGCGACATAGAATATGATTCCAATAAATAAATCTATTTACATGCATACAGATAGTGTTTTTCCTGTGGGAGGAATGTCCGGGGGGGGGGGGGTGATTGGCAGTCACCGAGGTACATTGTTGAGTAGTGTGACAGCCGCAGGGAAGAAGCTGTTCCTGGACCTGTTGGTCCGGCAACGGGTATGTTATATGTTGGGTAGTGAGTTACAAATCCTATAGGGGTGATTACTGCTACGTGAACAGCCGTGACGTGGGAGGTCGGACCAAGGAATCGCAAATGCTGGTTTACAAAAGAAGACACAAAGTGCTGGAGTAAGTCAGCAGGTCAGGCAAAATCTCTGGAGAACATAGACAGGGGACATTTCGGGTTGGAATCCCTTCTTCAGACTGATTGTATGGGGTCTGCATGGGGGGGGGGGGGAGCGGGGGGGGGGGGGGGGGGGGGGGGGGTGGAGCTGGAATAGGAGAGGGGCAGGTCAAAGCCTGGGCAGGTAATAGATTGATAGAGATGGGAAGGGTTTTTTGATAGGCAGATGGTTGGACAAAGGCCTGAGATAAAAAGGCGGATGGTGTGAGACAAAAGGATGTAAGAGTTCCAAATTGTGAAGCTAGAGGAAGGATTGTAGATGGAAGGCGGGAACTGAAAATAAATGTCAACATGAGAATGGGAAGAGGAGCTAAATTGGGTAACAACCAGTTGAACCAGCAGGCCTTATTGGATTGAGCGTAAGAGTTCAGCTCAACCGTCGCGAGTCTATGTTTGGACTTGCCGACCGTGAAACACATCGAGAACATCAGAGGCAGTAGATAAGATTAGACGAGATGCACATGAACCTCTATCTCACCTGGAATGACTGTTGGGGTCCCATGCCCACTCACGCCGATGTCAGTGCTGGCACACACAATCTCCTCAGCCGCTCTTAGGTCAGGCCAGGCAGACTGATGCTGACCTCATCGCCGGCCTGCACAGTTTCCTCAGCCGATCACAGACAGTGCCTACTGAGGCCACTGCTGACCCTTACCTGCACTCTGGCGCCCGCGAGCCGTGACCACTGACTCTGCTGTGGAAGAGCCACCTCTTCTCCTGGCTACTAGCCATCGACTCAACTGAGTTCAGGGCCCAGTCCCAGGGCGGGGACCCTCCATGCTGCCGGCTCCAACATCATCACATGTACTTACTCTTCTGGGTCCGCAGCTCCCCCTTCTAACAGGGAAGCTAAATGCTAACAACACTGGATCCTGTTATCCTTTCATCCTATTCCAACCATGCTACTTCTCCTACCTCACGCTCCCTCCCTTCCAAGACCCATCATCCTCCCATAGTACCTTCTCCGAACCTCCCTGGCCTGGCCCCCATCTCCTCATGTTTACCATGGACATCCAGCCCCTTTTCATCTCCATTCCCCATCGTGTAGGTCTCAAGGCCCACTGGCTCTTCCTTGAACAGAGACCAAATGAAGAGGTAAGAATGGAACCAAGAAAATCCAGCAACGTACAGTTGGACATTGTGATAAGGATGTTGGAGAAGCAAAGTATGATCATGGTCGAAAACTCAGACTCAAAGATTCCAGAGAAGTCGAGAAGCAAGTTCGACTTAAATTGGAGATCCAGATAGACTGCAGAAGTTGGAAAATAGGTGCAAAAAGCAAACTGATGGATCAACTCAGCTGATTGAGCAATTTCTGTGGAGACAAAGGAATATCAGCATTTTGGGTCAAGACCCTGCATCAGCATGTTATAATGACTTTGACTGAAACCATTTGACGCTATTGAATGTACAGAGATCCTTTAGGATACACAGAGTTTTTTTTAAAGTTGTGAGAGTCACCGGTGACATAACATCCATGGTGATGAAGTACTTCTGTACTGATGGTTTTCAGGGGAAAATCATTGCTGTGGTCAGTTGATGAGGAAGTTCCAGTTGTACAGGGAAGCACAGAGACCCAATTCTCTGAGCTTGGTAACCAGCTTGGAGGGGTTGATAGTATTGAACGACGAGCTGTAATCTAAAAACAAGAGCCTGACGTGTATTTTTATTGTCCAAGTGGTCAGTACAGAGTGTAGAGCCAGTAAGCGCATCCTCCATTGACCTGTTGTGGCGGTAGGCAAATTGTAATGGGTTGAGGTTCTTGTTGAGGGATATGCGCCATATGGAGAGGTTATGTAACCAACCTCTCAAAGTACTTCATCACCATGGATGTTATGTCACCGGTGACTCTCACAACCTTTTAAAACATTCTGTGTATCCTAAAGGATCTCTGTATATTCAATAGCGTTAAATGGTTTCAGTCAAAGTCATTATAACATGCTGATGCAGGGTCTTGACCCAAAATGCTGATATTCCTTTGTCTCCACAGAAATTGCTCAATCAGCTGAGTTGATCCATTAGTTTGCTTTTTGCACCCATTTTCCAACTTCTGCAGTCTATCTGGATCTCCAATTTAAGTCGAACTTGCTTCTCGACTTCTCTGGAATCTTTGAGTCTGAGTTTTCGACCTTGATCATACTTTGCTTCTCCAACATCCTTATCAGTGATAAGTTATCACAATGTCCAACTCTAAGTTGCTGGATTTGACTGGTTCCATTCTTACCTCTTAATTTGGTCTCTGTTCAAGGAAGAGCCAGTGGGCCTTGAGACCTACATGATGGGGAATAGAGGTGAAAAGGGGCTGGATGTCCATGGTAAACATGAGGAGATGGGGACCAGGCCAGGGAGGTTCGGAGAAGGTACTATGGGAGGATGATGGGTCTTGGAAGGGAGGGAGCGTGAGGTAGGAGAAGTAACATGGTTGGAATAGGATGAAAGGATAACAGGATCCAGTGTTGTTAGCATTTAGCTTCCCTGTTAGAAGGGGGAGCTGTGGACCCAGAAGAGTAAGTACATGTGATGATGTTGGAGCCGGCAGCATGGAGGGTCCCCGCCCTGGGACTGGGCCCTGAACTCAGTTGAGTCGATGGCTAGTAGCCAGGAGAAGAGGTGGCTCTTCCACAGCGGAGTCAGTGGTCACGGCTCGCGGGCGCCAGAGTGCAGGTAAGGGTCAGCAGTGGCCTCAGTAGGCACTGTCTGTGATCGGATGAGGAAACTGTGCAGGCCGGCGATGGGGTCAGCATCAGTCTGCCTGGCCTGACCTAAGAGCGGCTGAGGAGATTGTGTGTGCCAGCACTGGCATCGGCGTGAGTGGGCATGGGACCCCAACAGTCATTCCAGGTGAGATAGAGGTTCATGTGCATCTCGTCTAATCTTATCTACTGCCTCTGATATTCTCGATGTGTTTCACGGTCGGCAAGTCCAAACATAGACTCGCGACGGTTGCGCTGAACTCTTACGCTCAATCCAATAAGGCCTGCTGGTTCAACTGGTTGTTACCCAATTTAGCTCCTCTTCCCATTCTCATGTTGACATTTCTTTTCTGGGCCTCCTCCATTGCCAGAGGGAGACCACATGTAAACAGTTCTGACCTCCCCACCATCAAATAGATTTACAGTAGTTGCTGCCTCAAAAGGGCAGCCAGCATCATCAGAGACCCACACCACCCTGACCACACATTAATTTCACTCCTGCCATTGGGAAGAAGATAAAGAAGCCTGAAAACTGTAGCATTCAGGTTCAGGAACAGCATCTTCCATACTGAACTACATAGACTTGGGGGCATTGTTTTTTGTTTTTTTGCACTATTATTGTTTGTTTGTTTTTATTTGTATGTATGATTGTGTGTGTGTATAGAGAGATATAGATAGAATTATAGATCATATATGATATATGTATATGTATATATATATATATATACACACACTGAACTTTTTTTTCCTCGTTTATCATATTGTTTACAGATTACTATGTTTACATATTCTGTTGTGCTGCTGCAAGTAAGAATTCCATTCTTCTGCCTGGGACATATGACAATTAAACACTCTTGACTGTTGATTCAATGGATATAGGAAACAACAAAATGTTCAAGGACTTTTGAGAGGAAAGTAAAATAGAAACATGGAAAATATGTGTAGGTGCAGGAGTAGGCCATTCGGCTCTTCGAGCCAAAATCAGTACCCCGTTCCGGCTTTTCCCAAAATTGGAGTAAGACACTTTTTAGTGTGAATCCGTTAAGGCTGTACTTTATAATGAAATTCCATTCTTCCCTCTTGCAGCCCATTGATATTTGGGAAACTCCTCATGGCTTTAGATCTTCAATGCTTATAAACCAATGTGCAAACCTAAGGTTACTGCTGAACACAGTAAGTACTGACCATGTATTTCTTGTACCGGAGTTTATTGAGTGCCGGCGCCCTTACTCGGTGCTGCAGACCCTGAGAGGCCGAGAGAGACAGTGGGTCATTTTCAAACCCTCTGGCCCCAGAGTTGAATGGATTGACTGGGTTTGCACATTCACTGATATTCACTGGAATTTAGAAAGATGAGAGGGGATCTTATAGAATCATACAAGATTCTTAAGGGATTGGACAGGTTAGATGCAGGGAAAATGTTCCCGATGTTGGGAGAGCCCAGAACTAGGGGTCACAGTTTAAGAATAAGGGGTAGGCCATTTAGGACTGAGATGAGGAAAAACGTTTTCACCCGGAGAGTTAGGAATCTATGGAATTCTCTGTCACAGAAGGCAATGGAGGCCATTTCACTGGATGTTTTCAAGAGAAAGCTAGATGCTGTATAGCTTTTAGGGCTAACGGACTCAAGGGATATGGAGAGAAAGCAGGAACGGGGTACTGATCGTGGATGATCAGTCATGATCATATTGAATGATGGTGCTGGCTTGATGGGCCGAATGGCCTACTGCATCAATTTTCTATGGTTCTATGACACACGAAATAGAGGATGCTCGGTCAGTGAACCGTAAGGTTTAAATCCTTGTCAAATGGCAATGGAGGAAGGCCCTGCAGGAGCCTGGGGCTTACCTGGATCGGGAGCCGCTCCAGTAGACTGAGCGCGCGGGCGTACCGCACGTTACACTTTGGAAGTGGGGCCAAAACAAGGTGGTGCCAACATGTGTAAATATGCAAATAGAATTTCACTGGGCAGTTGCACTTGTGGCAAATAAAACACTGTTGATGACCTCTCTCTGCCTTGTACCGTGGCTACGTACTATGCCTAATATTTTTCTGGGAATTTTTGCTTCTCCCAACACCATCAAAATTCCTCTAGTTCAGACTCTGGTCAAAAGCCTTTTGGATGGAATTTTGCCAAACTCTTTCAGGAAGTTTGGATGCTTCATGCTGTCGCGATTTCTACACTCACTTCCTTAAAACCCTGTGTTTGTTTTGTTAACCTTTTAGAATTTGATCTGATTCCAATTTCTGGGGCCTTCCTCATGTTCAGTGCATCTTGCATAATGGTTACCAGTGCTTAACATCTCTCTAACTCAGTCTCCTAGATGGTTTGTTAGATGTTAATCTGCATTGGCTACAAATGTTCTTCTTCTCCTTGCGTTTGGTGCTGCCATCCGGTTCGACATCCGTAGGTACCCACCCTAAAAAGGGCGCATGCTCCGAGTTGGCGCCGAGCTGCGGCGCTGCTGCTGTCTCTGTTTGTTGTCGTTCGTCTGACTGAGGGCAGTTGACAGGGCTCACCACGGGGACATCGACAACATGAGACCTGCTACAAATGTTGATAAGGAATGTATGCCATTCTTTAACCAAACCATATTTTCAAACTTTTTGTCTATAGAAATGGGACTGCTGCACTTTTTTCACAGATTTAGGTGGTTGTGGATGAATAATTCAGCAGCTCCTTGATTTAACCACACTAATTATAGCTTTTGATGTTAAGAATTTGTGGTCATCAGCTGAGATTGAGAAATACATTGTCTTGGATTTGGATGAAAGACTCAAGGGCCTGTCCTACTTGCATGCGTTTGGCGCGACCAAACGGAAGCGGAGTTCACGCGAAGTTCACGCTAAGTTCGCGCTAAGTACGCGCTAAGTACGCGCTAAGTTCGCGCGTGACGTCATTTGCGTCATACTTACCAATCAGCTGGGCAGGAGGCGGGCCGACTGAATTTGGGCGTCGCAAGGCGTCGGGCGGTGACGTCATCACGCAACGCCACGCCGGGCGCAACGCCACGCGCTAGGCGTACGCCGTCAAAACGCTGCGTACGACCACAATGCGCCTGCGTGCCGACAGGCCGTTGGCGTGCGAAGATTTCGGATACTGGCAGTTTTCCGGAGCCCCGCGCGATGTCAGCCCCGCACAACTCCGCGCTTCTAAGTGGGACCGGCTCCGCACGGCCATACGGTGCCTGTACGCCTCAAGCGACCACGAGGTCGCATAATTTGCGAGCCAAGGCCGCGTAAGTGGGACAGGCCCTTCAAGATGGGCAGTGGAAACAAGAGGCTACAGATGATAGACACAAAATGCTAGTGTAACTCAGTGGGACAGGCAACATCTCTGGAGAGAAGGGACGGGTGACGTTTCAGTCACAAGAAGGATCTTAACCCAAAATGTCAGAGATGCTGTCTGTTCCGCTGAGTTACTCCAGCATTTTGTGTCTATTTTCGGGAACCAGCACCTGCAGTTCCTTCTTACATTGAGACTACAGATGCTGGCATCATGAATAGACAATAGGTGCACGAGTAGGCCATTCAGCCCTTCGAGCCAGCACCGCCATTCTGTGTGATCATGACTGATCAACCACATTCAGTACCCCGTTCCTGCCTTCTCCCCATATCCCCTGACTTCGCTATCTTTAAGAGCCCTATCTAGTTCTCTCTTGAAAGTATCCAGAGAACCGGCCTCCACCGCCCTCTGAGGCAGAGAATTTCACAGACTCACAACTCACTGTGTGAAAAAGTATTTCCTCATCTCCATTCTAAATGGCTCACCCCTTATTCTTAAACTGTGGCCCCTGGTTCCGGACTCCGCCAACATCAGTAACATGTTTCCTGCCTCTAGCGTGTCCAAACCCTTAATAATCTTACATATTTCAATAAGATATCCTCTCATCCTTCTAAATTTCAGAGTATACAAGCCCAGTCGCTCCAATCTCTCAGCCATCCCGCCATCCCGGGAATTAACCTTGTGAATCTATGCTGCAATCCCTCAATAACAAGAATAGAATAGAATGGAATTGAATAGAATAACAAACTGCTGGAGGAACTCGGGCCAGGCAATATCTGTGGAGGGATATGGATGAACGATGTGAGAAGATAGGTAGTACTTGGCTCCATATAGACAAAAACGTATTTTCTTAGCTCCTAGTGGTTTTTTAATATTTTGTATGTCAGTTTGCCTTTTAAACAGACTGCTAATTGAAGCCAGTGCATTTGCCTAATTAATAGTCAACCAGGGATGCTGTACCATGGAATTCTAGGTCCCAGTATTTAAATGTCCCGCCATTACAGTCTATGTCTTCATGCAGCAATGTCATATATAACAAATTTGCAAATACATTCTCCACAATTGACTTCACTCTTTTGATCTCTTTGAACATGGGGGAAATCTTCACCACAATTATTTGCCATTTTCAGTGGGAGATTTGTGTTTATGCAGACAGAATGAAAATTGGAGAAGATAAGCGATATCAGAAGTATTCACTTACAGGGTATAATATATTAACGAATGAGGCGAATATAGCTAATGTAAAGGAAAAAATAATGCACTGTTCAGAAGTTTTGGTATCTATTGGTACGAACAATCAGGAGAAATGCATTTGCTATAATTGGTGGGTTTGAGCATTTGCCATCAATGACTATGTACGTTGGGCGTCTGTTTGGGATGTGTCCGAGGGAAACACCACTGATAGAGCTGTAAGGAAATAAAGAGAACCTTGACAAGCACTTGAAGTTCACAAGCTGATTTGTGCCAGCTGCTCTCCAGCAGGTAGGATCAGTGCCAAGGCAGACCGTGCCAGAGCAAAACATGCCTGCTGGCATTGATAACTTGTTGATAGAGTTGTATTTTATACTGGAATAATTTAATTCTGATTCCTGATTAGAAATATGTTCTGATTATTAGTTGCTGTTCTTTGACCCTCCGCTGTCTGTTTGCGATTAAGTAAATGAAGAAGAAGATATTTTTAAAGGTATCCATGTTCACAGAGATTTTTAAATTATTTTTTCATACATTGACTTTGACATCATTCCTTGTTTTACTGGCTCTGATATTTATTGCTTGGGGAAGATATTCTTGTGATACTTATTATTGAAATTGCAGGTTGGATCATTTATTGGTACCCACTGCACAGAATCATTATTTTTAAGCTCTGCGCTATGTGTCTTTCAAGCTGGCACAGAGACTTGTCCTAATCTATT
Organism: Amblyraja radiata; assembly: GCF_010909765.2. Taxonomy (NCBI): domain Eukaryota; kingdom Metazoa; phylum Chordata; class Chondrichthyes; order Rajiformes; family Rajidae; genus Amblyraja; species Amblyraja radiata. The sequence continues at coordinate 10,869,828 of NC_045963.1, read as the reverse complement.
CGCTAAACACCTTCGCTCAGTCCACCTGGACCTACCTGATCTCCCAATTGCCAAACACTTTAATTCCCCTCCCATTCCCACACTGACCTTTCTGTCCTAGACCTCCTCCATTGTCAGGGTGAGGCCAAATGCAAATAGGAGGAACAGCATCCATTATTTCGCTTGGGCATCTTACAACCCAGTGGGATGAGTATTGATTTATCTAACTTCAAGTAGCCCTTGCTTTCCCTCTCTCTCCATCCTTCCCCTTCCCAAGTCGCACCAGCTTCATATTTGTCTTGTAGAATCTCATTGTCTGTACTCATTCTCACCTAGGCCACTATAACAATGGCCTGTTGACTTTATCTCCTTTACTTTTTTGCATATATTTCATTCATTTGTCCTATCTCTCTACATCACCGTCTATTTTGTTTCCCTTTCCCCTGACTCTCAGTCCGAAGAAGGGTCTCGACTCGAAACGTCACGTATTCCTTTTCTTCAGAGAAGCTGAGTTACTCCAGCTTTTTGTGTCTATCTTTGGTTTAAACCAACATCTACAGTTCCTTCCTACACGACTAGTCGTTAATCCTTTTCTACAATAAGGTAGACATTATTATATAAATATTTCTACAGTGGCTAGTGTATATTCGTATCACCTCTTCTAAAATACCTAGCCATTTAAACTTGTTTTTTTTTGTAATAGAATTGTAGTTAATACTAGACTAAGTATGACCCGTTGGGTCCCATGTTCACACGGGAGGGCTGATCCCCCGACTCAATATTCCACCTCTCCACCAATTCCAATATTGGTGGCCAGTGGGGGGGCTTTCTGGGGTGCTGGTATGGGTTATTGGGGTGGCAGCTCAGTCCCTCAAGCCTGAACTGCTGGCAGCTCACTCACGGCTGGTGGGCTGGCAGTTGACTCATGACTATTTCTTGAAATTCCTTTTCAAGCAGGGTGCAAGGCCACCAAATTCAAATCCATGTTCCTACCATTTCAAGCAATGTGCAAGACCACCAAATTCAAGTGCAGTTTCATACCACTTTCAGCAGGGTGCAAGGCCACCAAATTCAAGTGCAGTTTCATACCACTTTCAGCAGGGTGCAAGGCCACCAAATTCAGTGCAGTTTCATACCACTTCAAGCAGGGTGCAAGTCCACCAAATTCAAATGCAGCTTCATACCATTTCATGCAGGGTGAAACCACCATAAAACTACACAAAACACCAAACTCCCAGTTCAGAAGACATTCAATGTGTTCAGTTGATTCACAGCTCAGACAGAGTCGTGACCTCGCCCTCCCCCATCATGCAGAGACTGAGCCACACCCACACTTCCGTGTTTTATAACCCCTCCCCCTCCCACCGGAAAAGGTGTGGCTTTCATGGCGTGATTGACAGGAGAGAGATTCTCAACATTTTTTAAACACTAATAACACTTTTATTTTTCATTGATGGGAAGAATTCTCTGCACCTGCTCCGCGGAGGGGGACTGAGTAAGATGGCCAAAAATCACAGCCGTAAGTGGTAGCGTTTTATCTAAAATCAATATACAGTGCAAACAGGAAGTAAGTGCATTTGCAGTAGTACCTTTAAACTTCAAGCCAATGCACCCAAGCCGCCATGTGCAGTAAGTAGTGCCTTTCAACTTCAAGCCAAAGCACCCAAGCCACCATTTGCAGTAAGTATTGCCTTTCAACTCATGCCACCATTTGCAGTAAGTAGTGCTTTTCAACTTCAAGCCAATGCACCCAAGCCACCATTTGCAGTAAGTAGTGCCTTTCAACTTCAAGCCAAAGCACCCAAGCCACCATTTGCAGTAAGTAGTGCCTTTCAACTTCAAGCCAAAGCACCCAAACATCCATTTGCAGGCAGTGCCTTTTTACTTCAAACAAAGCATATTTTCATTTTCAAACCACATTAAGGGGACTCACAGTTATGTAGACATTTGTTCAGTGTTATTCAGAGCTCAGAGAGACGTGACCCTTGGCTTTATCCATCTTGCAGAGACTGAGTAAGGCACACCACTTCCTGGTTTTATAGTCCCTCCCCCTCCCTGCAGCAGAGAGAATGGTGAATTTTTTAAAAACATTAATATATCTCTGATTTGTCATAGATGGGAAAAACCCTCCGACCCGTAAGGCGGAGGGGGACTCTGAGCGAGGTGGCCAAATATGATGGCCATAGGTGGCGGCGTTCTGTCGGAAATTGCAGCACAGTGGGCCAAAAGCGGTCAAGATCAGAGTTTTAGTAATATAAAATTGTGGAGTGGATAGTGAAATGTGGAGTGGTTGCAAAAGAACGATAATATAAGACTAGTGTGAATGGGTGATCGATGGTGGATTCAGAGGCTTCCATGCTGTATATTTCAATCAATCAATTGTTGATTATTCTTATGATTACATGAAATTGAAAGGTTGCTTGGTTGAAATCTTGGTGAAGTTTATTTGTTCATCAGTAGAAAGGCTACTGGTTGTTCAATATGAGATTGGATTAAGATAATAAATAATTTAAAATTACTGTTGTACAGATGCTTCACATTGAGATTTTATGATAACACCTTGACATTCAATGGTAATAACATCTTTAACAACATCCTGGGAACGTAATAATATCATCATCAACATCCTGGGAGCAACTGAATAAAAAGTTCAAAATGGGAAAATCTACATAATTACCAAGGCTACAAAAGCAGACTGGAAGCTGTGTAGCTTGCAACACGTTACTCATCTCCTAACACACCAAAGGCATTCCAAAGCACAGGTTAGAATTGCAATGGAAAACTCTGCACGTATCAGCGCGAGTGCAATTCTGAACCTCATGAAGCTTGACACCATCCAAGATAACGCTACTCACTTGATTAGTGCCCTATCCACCCCCTTGAACATTTATTCTCACTACGGACATGTAGGTGTTCCATTCAGAAACTTCATCCAATAACACTTTCCAAAGCTTCAACTCTTCCTCTGAGGATAAGGGCAACTAGTGCATGAAAACAGTTTCACCTGCAGATACCCCCTTCATAGTGCCAATTCCTCCTCATCACTAGATTTAAATCCTAGAACTTACTGGGCAAAAACCCATATTTGATTTTTTTTAAAGTGGGGAACATCAGTTTAGTTTAGAGATACAGCATAGAAACAGGCCCTTCAGCCCACCAGCGATCCCTGCACATTAACTTTATCCTACACCCACTAGGGCCATTAAAAAAAAAAAAACATTTTACCAAACCAATAACCTACAAACCTGTACGTCCTTGGAATGTGGGAGGAAACCGCAGATCTCGGAGAAAACCCATACAGGTCACGATCAGAACGTACAAACTCCACACAGACAGCACCCGCAATTGGGATCGAACCCAGGTCTCCGGCGCAGCATTCGCTGTAAGGCAGCAACTCTACCGCTGCGCCACCATGATTGTTGTTATTTTGGATTCATCAATATTTCACAAACAGCAATGAGATTAGTGATCAGTTACTCCATGATTTGATGTGATGTTGGGTACCTGTGTAAAATAGGTGATATGAAACTGCGCCAGTTAACTTTCTCTTCCATTGCCAATAGTAAAAGAAAATCAGACATTAGGTAAACTCCCAACTAATTCATTGTTGGTTATACGGTATTATAGTACAGCCCCAAATTAACATGTCCCATTGAGTGAAAATAATATTCATTAATATTTTACAGGCATCAATTCTGTAATCTATCATATGGAAAGCCACAAGAGATGTTATCTTCAGCTCTTTGATTTTCTTTTCCTGCTTTGGGGGGTTGCTTTATTGCTCATTGATGTTTTCCCAATGCCACAGGTAAAATTGGAACCCTAGTATGTGCACAATTTAGCTTGCAAACAAACATGTCAGCAATACTAACAACATACTCTTGGATAGACTTTGCAACATTAATTAAAAAATGCAGGATGATTCACATTCCTATTCAACACTTTATCACTGTTAACAGGAACAACATTCAGTTGTGTCTATTATTTACACTAAATATAGTATAATTTCCATAGCAATAAAGAATTAAATGATATTTAGAATACTGCATTGCTAATGGCTACTCTTTCACAATAAGACAAATAATGCATTATTTTTTCCTGGATTTCTGCTACCAATCTTATAAAACATAATAAAGTTATTCTCCTTTTGTTCAGGTTTCTCCTGAACAAATTACCGTACACTTTGATTAAAGACCTCTGCATTGAATCAATGGGAAAGGCATTTATTGCATTGTACTCTTCAGACAAGTGTTGAATATCACTGAGATGTAAAGAAGGTTTTATACCACTGTCAGAACTGATATTACAGATGTAATCTCTTACGAGTGCATGGTGCAATTTGACAACAATCTGTTGCGAAGCTGACCACCAGTAAAGGGGCTGTCCCAATGCGGCGACCTAATTGGCGAGTTTAGAAGCGTTCAGGAGAGTTTGAAAAAAATGTCATGTTGAAGACCTCCTTCGATTATGTAGAAGACCTCCTTCAACTATGTTGAAGACTAGCTTTGACTAGCTTTGAATAGCTTCGACTAGCTTCGGGAAAATTGGACACCGAATAGTGGTGAGTGAAGACGACCTCCTTCGATTTCCTTTGACCTCCCTTCGATTATGTTGAAGACTATCTACGACTACCTTCGATTACCTTTGACTACCCTTGATTACCTGCGAATAACATGCCGACCTACTACGACCTACTTCGACAAAACCTACAAGTAAACAAAGTATTGATTTTTTCCATGACGACCTTTTTTTACTCGCGGGCATTTTTCAACATGTTGAAAAATACGCCTCGACCAAGCTGAGGCCTCGAGTATGCAGGGACCACTCTCGAGCATGAAGGAGAGTTACAAAGACCTCCTAGGACCTCGTGTCAACCATGCTGCGAATATGAGTCGAGGGTAAGCTCGTCTGAACTCGCGGTTAGGTCGCCGCAGTGGGACAGCCCCAATAGTTAGTGAAACATTATGATCACAATATGAGTCAATTATGAAACCGAATGGCTTCAAGAGCAAAGGTAATATGTGTTTATTGCAATGCCTATTCTGCCTATGTGTATTCAAGAGAGAGTTAGATATAGCTCTTAGGGCTAATGGAATCAAGGGATATGGGGAAAAAGAAGGAACAGGATACTGATTCTGGATGATCAACCAACTCAAAGAGCCGAATGGCCTACTCCTGCACCTATTTTCTATGTTTCTATATTTCAATGCCTAATATATGACATAATTGAAATCACATGAGTATGATCGGGTATTTTAAATCCCATTTACCTATTTAATATGCCATCCCAGGCCACAACATGATCTGCTGAACCTTTTTGTTAAAGGAAAGACAGGAGAAACAACTGATTAAATCTACAGGAAGGAACTGCAGATGCTGGTTTAAACTGAAGATAGACACAAAATGCTGGAGTAGCTCAGCAGGTCAGACAGCATCTGTGGAGAAAATAAATAGATGATGTTTCAGGTCTGAAGAAGGGACTTGACTCAAAATGTCACTTATTCCTTTTGTCCAGAGATGCTGTCGGACTGGTGGAGTTAAACACAAAAAGCTGGAGTATCTTTGATTAAATCTATTCCTAGACTGCGGCTGTGGGATGTGTAACACAACAAACTTTACCGTCAAGGGTCAATCCTTTACAATTGCAGTTTCTTGCAATCATTTTCAATTGCATTTAAATGATGTACGATCATTTTGTTCCAACTGTCTGAATTTATGAAGTCAAATCATCGGTCTGAAGTTTATGACAAAATCAAGCAACTTATTGACCTGGTGTCAGAGAGTGTGTCCAGAAATGTTGCCGCATTCTTTTCTTTTTCATGTATATTTTCATGTTTTATGGAGTCCAGCTGCTTTTATTACAGTCGTGACACTTCTGTTAATAAATCATTGCAAAGTTAATGAAAATTCCACTCAGCCATATCCAAAATAATTGTGTCCTTTGTCATACTAATAAAGGAAAGATATTTGTCCAATGGGTGAATGCATGCCCAATATCATGAAGTGTATGGTGTGTGCCTATTGTACTCATCTTTTCAGAGTGCCACCCATCTTGTGGGAAATTTGCAGTTATTTTTAAATTTGTTTTTGATATTTCTATTGATTTCAATAAAGGCACAAAAATCACCATTAAGTTTGGCATCACAATAATCTTGAAACGTCTTGTTTCTCAGAACAGTGGGTGGCGCAGTTGTAGAGTTGCTGCCTTACAGTGATTGAAGCGCGGAAGACCCGGGTTCGATCCCGACTACGGGTGCTCTCTGTATAGAGAATTTATGTTCTCCCCGTGGCCGTGTGGCTTTTCTTTGAGATCTTCGGTTTGCACTCACACTCCAAAGATATACAGGTTTGTGGGTTCATTGGCTTGGTATAAGTGTAAATTGTCCCTAGTGTGTGTAGGATAGTGTTAATGTGCAGGGCTCGCTGGTCGGCATGGACTCGGTGGGCTAAGGGCCTGTTTCAGTACTGTATCTCTAAACTAAACACAATCTTTGCAAATACTCCATAACATGCATATAACCCTCCATCTTTATTTTGCACTATTTGAAATCCCTTGAGATGTTTTCCGCTATGAAAGGTGCTACATAAATGAAATTTGTTCTTGGTACTGTATAGTTGGTCCATTTATGATTTGCCATAGGCTGCTGTTATAGAGTATTTACACTGTACTGTCCATCTCAATCTCTAATTGCATGATGCTTTAATGTTATTACACAGGAGTATCCTGGCTCGAGAATATTGCACCATGAACCAAGTGTTTGATTCATGGTAGCATCCATTCATAATTAGCTGTTTGTAATTGAAAATGCATTTATTATGCACACTGTTTATAAATACATGTGACAAAAACTGTAGTTTTTCTTCATAGCCATTAAACCTAAAGTCAATAATCATATGAATTCATCGTGACTTGTCCATTTAGATTATATAGAAAAGATTACAGGCCAATATAAATAATTTGTTATTGATGACAATGCAATCCAATATTTTTGCTGCAGTAGCTAATGCCTATGAAATATGGACAGCTGATTTTCATGGTACAGCATGATGAAGAACAAATTTGCTTCTTATTCAGTAGTTGACATCATCTCTGCGCATCTGTTCATAATGGGCACTGATTATATACAAAGAATACTGCTCTTAATCCAGATAGCATTAACAAATCTGTTACAGTATTGATTAGTCAGCGACTGTAGCTTTATTGATATATAAATGAAAGTTTATTACAGACATATTTTAAAAATATGTGGTTCCTTTCCTTTGTCTTATTCCTATCTGGTGCACTGCAACATTATTTAAATTGACAGCTTCAGAGTTTTCAATATCGATTTATTATGAAGGGCCCAGTGTGTGCTGAGTTTTCAAACAAATTTAAGGCTGATGTGTACAGTGTATGGACCTCTTGCATTGAAGAGAGATAAACACTTCATATATATCCTATCCTGTTGAAAGTATCAAAGATTTACAGTCTTTTCTATTTTAATGTTGGGTGTCCTTGATTTTAAGGATGGCATAATAGCGCAGCAGGTAGTGCAGCTGAGTTGTAGCTCCATCAATCCATGTTTGCTTCTGGCCTTCAACGCTGTCTAAATGGAATTCACTTGTTCTCACTGTGATCCATTGGATGTCATAGAGTCATAGAGTGAAACAGGCCCTTCGGCCCAACTTGCCCACATCATGTCCCAGCTACACTAGTCCCACCTGCCCGCATTTGGTCCATATCCCTCCAAACCTATCCTATTCATGCATCTGTCTAACTGTTTCTTAGACATTGGGATAGTCCCAGCCTCAACTACCTTCTCTGGCAGCTTGTTTCATACATCGACCACCCTTTGTGTGAAATAGTTACCCCTCAGATTCCTATTAAATCTTTTCCCCTTCACCTTTATTTTTATTTATTTTATTTTATTATTACCTTAAACCTATGTCTCTGGTCCTCGATTCATCTGCTCTGGCAAGAGATTCTGAGCATCTACCCCATCTATTCCTCTCATGATTTTATACACCTCTATAAGATCACCCCTCATCCTCCTGCACTCCAAGGAATAGAGTCCCCGCCTATTCAACCTCTCCCTGTAGCCAGACCCTCTAGTCCTGGCAACATCCTCATAAAACGATGTCCCCACATCCCAGAGATAACTGGGTTGGTAGGTTAATTAGCTACTGTAAATTCTTCCTGGTGTAGGCAGCTGAGAGAGTGAGGGATTGTTAATGAGCATGTCTGAGTGCATAGGTTACAGAGGAATAAGTGAGGGATGAGTTTGCTCTGAGAACTGACAAAGATTTGATGGACTGAATATCATCCCCCTTCTGTGTTAGGAGAAAAAAAAGAGAATATGCATTCTTCCCACGGGTATCAAAAGATCCCTGATATAACTATGAACTTTATAATCTTTAGATTATATTATATCTTTTATCTTTGGCAGACACGGTAAATACATGAGAGGTCCTCCTTTTTTCAAAGCAAGCCTTCCGCAGATCATTTAAAAGAACATATGCCTGGACATTTATGGCACAGAATGGGAGTCTCAACAGTGGACAGCTACAAGGATGCTGAGGCAAAGTATCTGAGACTGAAAGTGACCCTGATGTCCACTGTGAGAGCAGTGCTGACACCTGTGTTTATATTATAGGAAAGAACTACAGATGCTGGTTTAAACCGAAGATAGACCCAAAATGCTAGAGTAACTCAGCGGGACAGGCAGCATCTCGAGAGAGAAGGAATGGTTGAGGTTTTAGGTCTAGACCCTTCTTCAGACTGTCAGAGGAGAGAGAGATAGATAAGGAAGTGTAAGGTGTGAAAATGAGACAAAGAGGATGGAGCTTAAGGAAAATGTAGAGTAGATCATTGTTAACTGGGAGAAGGTAACAACAAAACAAACATAAAACGTGAACAAAGACAGTCAGACAAGTCGGAGAACTGGGAAGGTGGTAGGGACAGAGAGAGAGGGAAGGTAAGAGTTAATTGAAGTTAGAGAAGCCAATATTCATAGTGCTGGGGTGTAAGCTGCCCAAGCAAACTATGAGGTTTGTTCCTCCAATCTGTGCTGGGCCTCACTCTGACAATGGAGGAGGCCCAGGATGGAAAGGTCAGTGTGGGAATGGGAGGGGGAGTTAAAGTATTTAGCTCTGGGAGATTAGGTAGGTTTATGCGGACTGAGCGGAGGTGTTCAGCGAAACGATCGCCGAGTCTGCGCTTGGTCTCGTCTATATATCGGCTATATATATTTGTCAAATTAAAACTACAATATTTTTAATGTATTCTGTCCAATCTATATGGTCCCATCTGATTTTGCACAATTTCTTTAAGATTGATACTATCTTTAACTTTTTTAGTTAATTGTGGAAGATGGGTCATCTCCTGGATTTTAATTTTTTCATTGGACCGTAATGATTTTATGAATTTTAAACATTCCCTTTACACAACCATCACTGCCTCAAACTAACAGATCCCTCAGTTTAATTTGCTAGTTCACATTAGCCAGCTCTGTTTTCATGCCCCTATAATTCCTCTTATTTAAGTTTAAAACACTGGTCTTTGATCCAGTCTTCTTTCCCTCAAGCTGAATGTAAAAATAGTATCATTCTGCTACTAAGGTTGTTTCCAAAATGAGGTTATTAATTAATCCTATCTCATTACACAATAGTATAACTTATTAATATACAAGAGCTTACTTTCTGCTTGGCTGCAGAATATACATTTCTATGGAAATCCTTTGAAAACACACTATGAATGTGTTATTTGGGGTTTTTGCACTATTATCAGGGGCATTCATCCTTAGAGATACCTCCTAGGCAAATACCAGTCACGAGTATTCCAGCCAGATGTTTTCCTCCAGTTTTTCATTCATTTCTAGTCTCACGAAGATGAAACCACTTTGTTTTTGCAATTTCTTCTGGGCTTTCAGAGTGCTTGATTTTGAGCAAATACCTGGGGTGTTGGTGGATCAATCAACTTGAACCTTGTTTGACAGAGGATTGTGCTACACTTTGCCTGTGGCAGGAGGAGCAATGTACCTGTTCCTTTAAGTAACACTCAGGTTGGAGTTTACTAAAAGCAATTTTTCCCGAGGGAGAACAGTGCTGGTCAAGATTCAAACCAAATTGGTGGAAGATCTTGCCAGACACAAATATTGGGGGCTGCAAACTATTGACACCATTTGGGCAAAGTGACTGTCAGAAAAAGTGTGAAAGGAGATGACTTGTTAAAAGCAAAATGTCCGTCTGGCATTAGTTCACATTGAAATGTGCACAAAATTGATTAATGTCATGTTGGTATGATTTTGTCTGGGCAACACCACCTTTCCTTTCATTGCAGGTGGTGGTGGTGGAGCTTTGGTGGTGGTGGTGGAGCTTTGGCGGCAGTGGTGCGGCCTCATGACCAATGTAGGAATGTTACAAAATTTTGAGATTTTATAAATCAAGCATGTAATTTATCCCATCAGATAAAGCATAAAAAGAACTTTAATCAGATACCTAATTCACTTTCATATCTTCAGTATTAAAAAAAATTATGGTCATTTTCATACTCGGAAATTAGCATCTTGTTCCCTATTACTTTTCCATTGACGTTACACAACAGCTGTGATCGAGGACAGTCAAAAGTCCATAACTTTCTTAAAAATCAAGAGAACTGAATGAAATTTTCAGTTATTATAGATTGAAGATATATTGAAACAAATACAAAACATCTTACTTGGATGACCTTAAATTAAAGCATATAATTAGTTAGTTACTTAATTGTAGCTAATTACAAAATTGATCATTGTAACAGTCAATATAGAAACATAGAAAATAGGTGCAGGAGGAGGCCATTCGGCCCTTCGAACCAGCACCGCTATTCATTGTGATCATGGCTGATCGTCCCCAATCAATAACCCGTGCCTGCCTTCTCCCCATATCCTTTGATTCCATAATTAGTAACAGTAACAGTAATAGGAAATAGTAATAAACAATCCAGACTTCCTTGAAATTTCAAAAATATGATATTCTCAAGATCAGAACTTTAATATTATTGTATTATATGCTGTAAGTCCATAACAGAATGGTAAAGAAATTACAATTTCTAGCAAAAGACCAAGTCTTTATGGAGAAGATCAGTTGCCAGCTGGTACATTGGCATATCATAATCAGTAGCATCACCATACTCCTCAGATTGTAACCAATAAGCAACTCTGTACACCTTGTTTTTCCTCAACTTTTCAATGTTGGCATTGTAAACTGCAAGTTTTTGCTCTTCAAACCACGTATGACATGCCTTTTTGCCCACTACTTTCCCATTAAGAATGTCCTGTCAATCATCACATTTGGATTAGTCCAAATCTGGATAATCTGCGAATGCTGTCTCTTTTGCTGGGCATTTGGATTGACAAATTTGCATTTCTTCTTCGGAGACATCTGTTTAAAATGTAAAGAAAAAAAAACACTGAACAGCATTAACAGAAACAAGTTATTATTTGCAGTTTTAGAAAAAAAGGTATAAATGATGAAGTTATAATTAAAGCGAAAACAAACAGTAAATAACCAACAAAAAATTGTATGAATCAGTTTCACTAGATCTAAACATCTATCCATTTCTTAAGAAAAGGCTAACATTTTTAAATAGCCTAAGTATCCAAATAACAAATAACAAACTGATCCCATTCACACAAGAATTCATAATATAACATGATTTTTAAATCTCACTTTGTCATGAATTTATATGCCAAATGGAAGGAATTTAATGTTTAATTCCCATAAATTAATCCAGAAACATCCACTTTCAAGATAATCAAAATCATTATTTTTTGCACAATACATCTGACTAAAACTGTACTGTGGATATTTAGTATGAAAATATTGATCATGGATAGACAATAACACAAAATATAGATGATTTAGATGTTCTTATGACATGATTGGGCAAAAAAATAATGAATTTGATTATCTTGAGAGTGGATGTTTCTGGTATGTGATCGATTGGAATGTTGCTGTTGCCATAAATTTTAAGCCCATATCGGCAGGCAAGACATGGCCGATTCGTAACATGCCTAAATAACATATTTAGCATCATAAGATTAAAATGAAGCCGCACCAAAAAGCAAGATAATATGTTAAATAAATGACATACCCTTTGTTTTGTCCTGATATTACGATCCGTGATGTTGAAGGCGTTGAAGGTGTTTTTAGTCACGTTTAAGTTTATTCCAGCGACGCAATTGTCCAGCAAATTTTTTTTTTTTAACCGGCGAACGGAAGCCCGAACGATTTTTCTTCATCAACTAGCAGCACGAAGAAATCCCGCTCCAACAACCAATACAAACCTGCATTTTAATCCCCCCCACCTAAGCCTCCGGAATCGCATGCACAGGCTGTGGCAAATCTGTAGCGCCGCTGATGGTAGGTTTTGTAACAACGCTAACCAATGGAGCCTTGCGGCGGCGGCAGTGAAACCTCATGGGTTGGTGGAGACTCGTGGGTCGAGCAAAGAATTTCACTGTGCCTTGTCACATGTGACAATAAAGTATTAATTTCTATTCCACTCCACATATACATTTCCAGGCCATGTTATTTTAGTCATAGTGACAACATAGATTTTCTTTCCTGCCCTTATTTTTAGAATTGTTCATTTGAACAAGAAATCAAAAATATGTAAATACGTATAAAGATATTAGGCCAGATTGCACTCTCTTGGGGATTGCACTGTTGGCTAATTGTTGTGTGTTCCAGATTTCCACACTTGGCCATTGCAGTGCAGATGTACAAAGCACATTGAAATCCAGAGGAAGTAATGGCATTTTGTAATGACTTGAATTGAAGAGCCTATTGTACAAGTTTACCTCATTTGAATAGGCTTGTTGACCCTCTTTGGAAAGGTAGGTGGCTTGCTTCTTAATGATACCTCAATTAAAATTAATTTTAATTTAATGTAAAAATTATTTTACCCGTATCTATACACTGAAAATGGTTCGATTGTAATCATGTATTGTCTTTCTGCTGACTGGTTAGCACGCAACAAAAGTTTTTCACTGTACCTTGGTACACGTGACAATAAACTAAACTGAAACGGAAACTGAAACTAAAAATGTATTTTAATTTATTCAGTTAATTATTTTTAATTTATGATTATTTATTTATATTACAGTGCTCAATATAATGCAGGTGTCTGGGACAACTTTAATACCTGATTTATAATATACCCATGTTGTACATGAAACAAATGTACTTGATTTTGGAATCCTTCTCTCTTCAAAGATATGTACCTTAAGTCCACTTTCATTAACTGGCACAACATCCCATTGTCCTTACCCAATACTGAATACTGTTTTGCCAGTGCTCAAGTACTTAAACACATCACATCCGTGTGCATTAATTTCCCTTCAAGTGTAATAAAATCAAATTTAGTTAACAAAGACATAGAGTCCAATAGCACTATTTACTCACACATACTGGACTCTGAGACCTTGTCACTTATATTGCAATGAGCTATATTCATTTTGCAGAGGCTATCTGTAATATATCCAAAAGCTTCATATAATGAGGCGCATTATATTGAAGTCACTGTAATAATATATATTTTATTTTATTTTTTTCCCACTGCTAAATATCCCTGTTTGATATCCTTATGAAATGTGTAGGAAGGAACTGCAGATGCTGGTTTACACTGAAGATGGGCACAAAATGCTGGAGCAACTCAATGGGGCAGGCAGCATCTTGGAATAGAAGGAATGGGTCACTTTTCTGGTCTTCTTCAGACTGAGAGTCATGGAAGAGGGAGACAGAGATATAGAATGGTAAGGTGTGAAAACGAGACATCAAAGAGGTTGAGGTTCAAGGAAAATGTAGAATAAATCATTGTTAGCGAGGGGAAGATGACAACGAGGCATACAAAGATAACATTTTATCAAGGGGATGCTCAGACTGGGAGAACTAGGATGGGCGAGAGGTCAGATTCATTCCGAGCTGTCTGGTAAACGGACTTGCATCCATAGGAGTGACAATGATGCACAGGTCAATTACAGTCAGCTCCAGTCAAGGTCGTTTAATAAATCTAAATTTGGTCTTTGGCTGATAAAGCCAGCTGTAAATTCTTTAAAGTTGAAATTGGACTTCCTGGGTTCTGACTGTGAATTGGAAGGAAATCTGAATGTGAGAAGGGAAATGGATGTGGTGTTCCTGGTTTTTTAGTTCTGCGTTTTATAACTGTTATTCTGAAAATCTCTCCATTCATACTGTGCTTCTTCATGTTTTTGATTTCATGTGGCGGACAACATAACTGCCAGTAAGAGTGTTAATTGCAAGGTTCCTTTCACATTTTTAAATGAAAATCACATTTTCTTCAACTGACGTTTACGTTTCTGTTCAGTTACAGATAATTTAATCACAACATTTTCTGTTTCTTTTATCTCTAAATGCAATGGGAATACAAGCTACTGTATCAAAAATGATAGGTAGACAAAAAAGCTGGGGAAACTTAGCGGGTAAGGCAGCATCTATGGAGCGAAGGAATAGGTGACATTTTGGGTCGAGACCTTTCTTCAGGCCAATGCCATCAAAAATGGTATTGCATGGACTTGCACAGAAAGTTATAGCATAATGTTAAATTATTCTACATTCTTCCTAAATGTTATAATTTTACAAATTATAAAAATAAATATGATGATAATGATTTTAAAACCCTAGAATTAAAAGTATGTTATCAAGGACCACATTTTAAAAACTTTATATATTTATCAGCTGAATACATAAGACCTGTTCTGGAAAATCTGGAGAATGTATTGTAGAGCAGGGGGTTTAATCTATTTAATTGCCTTTTATAATATTAGATGAATATGCAAATATACACACTATCTGATGGCAGTAAAGACACCAGGGTTGATCTTCTTTTCGTCATGATATTTGGGAGCAATTAGCAGGCATTGCACTGACTATATGGTCAGTGGGGAGCAAAAGCTGAGTGCCTGAACTTCCTCAGTGACCTCATGTTTGGCTTCACCAGGCAGACTGTTGCTGTGCCCAAGTGCAGAAGTACAGGTATTACTGGAAGGTTTGCAGGAGTATAACTTCTAAAGAGGCTGCAACAGCGGAGTTCCTACAACAGTTGCAGTTGTACAGGGTCTTGGTGAGACCACACCTGGGGTATTGCGTACAGTTTTGGTCCCCAAATCTGAGGAAAGACATTCTTGCCATAGAGGGAGTACAGAGAAGGTTCACCAGACTGATTCCTGGGATATCAGGACTTTCATATGAAGAAAGACTGGATAGACTTGGCTTGTACTCGCTAGAATTTAGAAGATTGAGGGGGGATCTTATAGAAACTTACACAATTCTTAGGGGGTTGGACAGGCTAGATGCAGGAAGATTGTTCCCGATGTTGGGGAAGTCCAGGACAAGGGGTCACAGTTTAAGGATAAAGGGGAAATCCTTTAGGACCGAGATGAGAAAAACATTTTTCACACAGAGAGTGGTGAGTCTCTGGAACTCTCTGCCACAGAAGGTAGTTGAAGCCAGTTTATTGGCTATATTTAAGAGGGAGTTAGATGTGGCCCTTGTGGCAAAAGGGATCAGGGGGTATGGAGAGAAGGCAGGTACAGGATACTGAGTTGGATGATCAGCCATGATCATATCGAATGGCGGTGCAGGCTCGAAGGGCCGAATGGCCTACTCCTGCACCTATTTTCTATGTTTCTATGTTTCTAACAGGGATGTCATGGCATATGAATTTTCCATTGCACTGAATAGATGGTAAATGTGTCAGCTGCAGAGAAATGTTGAAGAGTCCTTAAAATAATTATAGATGCCAGTAGTTAAGTGGTATTTAATTCCTGTGAACTGAAATGGGAACTTCACCACTGATACTGCATGCACGCATGCCAGGGAGAATTTGGCAGTATTAGCCGAACCAGGAGTCTGAAGTCTCTTTTATGCTGCCTTGGAAAAGCTTGATGAAAGAGTGGACACAAGGAACTGCGCGTGCTGGTTTGCAAAAAAAAGTGAAGTTACTCAGCGGGTCAGGCAGCATCTTTGGAGAACATGCATAGGCAGTGTTTTGGGTAGGGACCCTTCTTAAGACTGATTGTACTAGGGAGTAAGAAAGCTGTAAGAGAGTGGGAGTAGGACAAAGTCTGCCAAATGATAAGTGGATGTAGGTGAGAGGATATATTGATCGGGAGATGACCAGATGAAGTCCTGACATGAAAAGACAAGAAGTGTGAGACATGGCCAGAAGAAACACAAAACGCAAAGCCAGAGAGAGGAATATAGGTGGAAGGGGTTGGAGGGAAAGATAAAGGGAGAAATGGATGTACATTTAAGTGGGGAATAGGGAAGAGAGGGGAGAGAAAGGGGTAGGAAGGGAAAGAGGGTACGGGGTGTTTATAGATCAGTTACTTAAGATTGGAGAATTCAATGGTCATACCATTGTGTTGTACCCTATACCAACTTGATATGATGTGCTGTTCTTCCAGTTTGTGTGTGGCTTCACTCTGGCAATGGAGGAGCCCGAGGACAGAAAGGTCAGTACGGGAATGAAAAGAAGAGATAAAATGGTTAGCAGCTGGGAAATCCAGCTGGCCCTGACGGACCGAGCACAAGTGTTCGGCGGCACAGTCGTCTATGCCGCCAATGCAGAATTATACAACACGGAAATGGTACAACACAGAATTATACAACACAGAAATTTTATTGCCAACCAGAGCTAGTCCCATTTGCCTGCATCTGGCCCTTATTCCTCTAAACATTTTCAAACCATGCACTTATCCTTTTGCCTTTTCAACATTGTAATTTTACTCAAGTTTTTCAACAATGTAATTTTTCCACCTCTACCACTTCCTCTGGCAGCTTGTTTCACAAGCCCACCACCCTCTGTGTGAGAAAGTTACCTCCTCTTTGAATCTTTCCCCTCGCACCTTAAATCGATGATCTCCAGTTATAGTTTCCTCTACCTTGTGAAGAAGATTGTAACCATCCATCTAATCTATGCCCCTTATTTGTTTTGCACCCCTCAGCCTTCTTCGTTCCAGGGAATAAAGCCCCTGACTATTCATTCTTTCCTCCAATCCCTGTGACATCCCTGCAATTTATTTTCTACACTCTCTCCAGTTTAATGTCATCCTTCCTATAACTAAGTGATGGGAACTGCACACAATTCTCCATGTGTGGTCTCACCAATATCTTGCACAGTTCTAACATGACATCCCAACATGTACTCAATGACCATTGAGGGCAAGAGTGTCAAACTCCTTCTCTAGCTGTGTCGCCACTTTCAGGAAAGTATGTTTAGTTTAGTTTCAGTTTAGAACTACAGCGCGGAAACAGGCCCTTCTGCCCACCGGGTCCGCGCCGACCAGCGATCCCCGCACATTAACACTATTCTACAGACACGAGGGACAATTTACATTTGTACCAAGCCAATTGGACCTACAAACCTGTACATCTTTGGAGTGTGGGAGGAAACCTGGAGATCTCGGAGAAAACCCACGCGGTCACCGGGAGAACGTACAAACTCCATGCAGACAGCACCCGTAGTCAGGATCGAACCTGGGACTCCGGCGATGTAAGCGCTGTAAGGCAGCAACTACTGCTGCAACACCATGCCGCCCTTGTACTCCTGGGTGTCTCTGTTCTACAACACTCTCGAGGACCCTGCCATTCATTGCGTATGATCTGTCCTAGCTTAACTTCCCAAAATGCAACTCTTCACACTTGTCAGAGTTAAATTCCATCTGCCATTCCTTTGCTCACATTCTGGATTAATCTAAATCCTGTTGTAATTTACACAGCCTTCACCTTTACCACTATGCCACCAGTTTTGGTGTCATTTGCAAACTTACTAACCATGCCAACAACCTTCTTTCTCATCCAAATCATTGATATAGATTACAAGCAACTGTGGACTCAGCATGGATTTAGAGACACGGGCTTTTGAGGAACTTTGATACTGAGCTCCCTTCTGATACATGAAGCCAATGTACAGAAAGAGAATACGGTGGCACGATGGCGCAGTGTTAGAGTTGCTGGCTTATAGCGGGTTCGATTCTGACTATGAGTGCTGTCTGTATGGAGTTTGTAATTTCTCCCCATGACCTGCATGAGTTTTCTCCAGGTGCTCCGGTTTCCTCCCACACTCCAAAGACGTACAGGTTTGTTGGCTAATTGGATTGGAAAAATTGTAAATTGTCCCCACTTTGTATAGGATAGCACAGGCATGTGAGGATCGCTGGTCGGCGCGCACTCGGTGGGCCTGTTTCCATGCTATATCTCTAAACTAAACTAAGCTGCGTAAGGCATGCAGTTAAAGAAATAGGTGATACCAATTTAATGACTGTTTGAAAACCAATGAAATCAACAGTCAAATTGCAACAGGTTGCAATCCCTCTACAATCCAACTTAATCCATCTTCTATGCCCAGATCTACCTTAAATTTAATATTGTAATATAATCTTAAAACATATTAATAGTATAATATATTTTGGACAAATTTACATGTGAGTTTATACATCACAGGTATACATTGTCAAGATGCTTCGCTTTTCAGCAGTATTTTTTTCTTTCCCATCATAAATAAGAATAGGATGCCATAGTTTTGTATAGGGAAACAGCATGGAAGCAGGTCCTTTGGGCAACTAAGTCTATGCCAACCTTCAATCATCCGTCACACTAGTTCCACGTTATCCCACTTTGCATTCCACTCCCAACACATTGGGGGATGTTTTAAAGAGGTCAATTAACCTACAAATCCGTACGTCTTTGTGGGAGGAAACTGGAGCGCCCAGAGGAATTCCATGCTGTCACAGGGAGAATAGAAACATAGAAAATAGGTGCAGGAGTAGGCCAGCTTCGAGCCAGCATTGCCATTCAATAGGATCATGGCTGATCATCCAAAATCAGTAACCCATTCCTGCTTTCTCCCCATATCCCTTGATTCCGTTAGCCCTAAGAGCTATATCTAACACTCTCTTGAAAACATTCAGTGAATTGGCCTCCACTGCCTCCAGGGGCAGAGAATTCCACAGATTCACAACTCTCTGGGTGAAAAAGTTTTTCCTCATCTCAGTCCTAAATGGCCTACTCTTTTTTCGTAAAATGTGACCACTGGTTCTGGACTCCCCCTATATTGGGAACATTTTTCCTGCATCTAGCCTGTCCCATCCCTTAAGAATCTTATATGTTTCTATAAGGTGCCCTCTCATCCTTCTAAATTCCAGTGAATATCAGTGAATGTGCAAACTCTACACAGACAGCACCCAAAGTCTGAATCAAACTGAGATCTCTGATGCTGTGAGGCAGCAGCTCTACCAGCTGAGCCATTGCGCTGCTCCATATTGACCCTGCCCTCTTTGAATTAATGAAAATAAAATTTGTAAGGACCCTCGAGTGGCAGCTGTCCAATGATTCCTTCTAGTCTATGCATTTTGTTTCACCACGTCTAATCCTTCACTAATAACCACATGCTAAAGTACCTCATTGAACTAAGAACTAGATCCTTCCTATGGGAAGGAAGATGTGAAAATTGTTAATGGTGAAGGTCAGCAGTTGCAGATCAATTTAAGCACATACTTTTTTTATAGTTAATGCTAATTTACCAAATTTTTTTTGTTGATCTACTTGGATATGCTTGTGATGAGATTTGGTTAATGATTCAAAAAGTATCAGCAGCACTTTCATAGAAAAGTTAGATGTCAAAAACATATTTTACAAAGTGAAATTTAAAGTCCTCAGTTTTTTAACCCTTAAACTGAGCACAAATATAAAAATCTATCATGGAATTTGATACACACATTTTTCTATCTTTAATGATTGTAAGACCTCTCTTTATGTATTTTGTAATCTTTAACCTATGTGACAGGTGTATCAAAGTGTTCTTTTATGCATCAATGCCAAAGACTAAAAACTCTTAATGTCAATTCAATATTGTTTTTGGTTTATGTTAGTTTAGTTACAACGTGAAAACAGGCCCTTCGGCCCACCCAGTCCGCACTGACCAGCGATCACCGCACATTAACACTACCCTACACACACTAGGGACAAGAACGTACAAACACCATTCAGACAGCACCCATAGTCAGGATCGAACCCAGGTCTACTGGCGCTGTAAAGCAGCAACTCTACCGCTGCGCAACCGTGCAGCTCGAGAAAAAGTTAAATATTCAACAGCTTTTAAATTATCAGGAATAATGTGATATTGAATAATTATACATTAGTGAGATAGAAAGCTAGACTCCTATAGCACAATTATACACCTGCACAGTTTCTTATCAATGAGAAACAATAAATATACTCAATGTTGTGAAAATATTACATTTATAATATAATTTCTTGGTTTATTGTATTTAGAGGGCTAGGATTTCCAATGTATCACTGTGTCAAGTTGGACTTAACTCTTTCAGTGGTGGGAGTGCCTCAGAGGTCTGCTGAAATATTCAGTTTTTTATTTATTTTTTTCCAGTGTACAGCGGCTCCAGGTACATTTGTTATTGGAATCTATGGCGAGACAAAGAAACAACTAACCATCATGGATTTGGCTGCTTAATCTCATTGAGGGGGTCAGTAGCATTTTGGTTATGAAATTGGATACTTTAATTGCCTGAAGATAAATAAGTTAGCTTAATTCAAAAGCTATTTGATGGCACCTTAACTAGAATATGGCTTATTGAGATACTATAGGTTTGTAACTCATATGCTGTTGGTTAGGTTTTTAGGCATTCTGTTCTTTGGTATGTTGGTGCCCTGAATTACAAGGACACAATGGATGGGTTGGCACTGGGGAAAAAAGGTGCTATTTAGGCGAACCAGAGGCTTTAATAATTGTGCACAGATGTTTGAATGAACCATTGAAGAAAGGCACTGACTATACTTCTGGTTGTAATTAATCATGACTGCTTTGATTTAGTTTAGTTTAGCTTAGTTTAGAGATACAGCGCGGAAACAGGCCCTTCGTCCCACCGAGTCTGCGCCGACCAGCGATCCCCACACATTAACATGATCCTACACACACTAGGGACCATTTACATTATACAAAGCTAATTAACGTACAAACCTGTAGGTCTTTGGAGTATTTCTCGTGCTTTATTTTATAAATATTTTCCAGTTTCATTGGCTGCTCATTTCATTTTCTCTGCCGCCTCCATACTCCTTTCAGTTTCATGTTTAGTTTAGATTATTTGAGGGATATAGCGTGGAAACAGACCCTTTGTTCCACCGAGTCCGCGCCGACTAGTGAATCCCGCACATTTACACTATCCTACACACTAGGGACAATTTACACAAACACCAAGCCAATTAACCTCCAAATCTGTATGTCTTTGGAGTGTGGGATAAAACCGAAGATCTCGGCGAAAACCCACACGGTCACGGGGGGAACGTACAAACTCCAGATAGACAGCACCCGTAGTCAGGATCATCACCGGGTCTCCGGCGCTGCAAGTGCTGTGAAGCAGCAACTCTACCGCTGCGTAGTAATTCATTCTATCAACAATAGCTTAACTATGAATCACTTTCTCAACCCAAGCACTTTGGCTGTCTTTTCAGTACAGAATTTGGATGGACTCTTGTAAAGTTTAATAAAAACAGAGAAGCTGAAATAGGGATACACATTAACCCAGAGGGAAGGAACCTTCCTGTTCATCGCGGTGTGTGTCTGTATCACTTTGGCTTTGCACCGTGTGAATTTCAGACAGAGCTCCCCCCCGCTTACCCTGTCCCCCACCTTTGCGATGTGTTTGTGTGGGTGTGTTCCACTCTGAAAATGGCCGCTCCAGTTCCCGGTTTTTCAGGCGACTACCGGCAACTTGACAGTCACCGGCAGACGCCTGAAAAATCGAATGTGGAACAGGCCCACTAATGTGACAAACCAAACTGTTGTTCTGATAAACAGGCACCTGTTTATTACCTTTGAAGGAAGAATCTGTTTTTAATAACATTTAAATAGAAAAACAAAGTAGTGAATGTTGGAAATTTGAGTAATATTTTATTCCGCAAGTATGTTAATGTGGCCAAACTGCATTGGCTGCAAGATGAGAGAAAAGGGATTGCAATACAATGAATACAAAGTATAACAAACTCATAGTCTATTGATAGTGCAGCGATGTCGTACAACTCCAGATTCATTGTTTGATGCAGTTCCAAGGGGTTACATTTCATGAACAGCGCAAGAAAGATTCTCTGCTCACATAAGGCCCAGAAATTTCATACGATCCATACTGAAGAGACGGTGGAATACGTTTGAACCAGAAGTCAATGCCAGCAATGAGTCAATCATTATCTCCTTCCCTTGATAACATTTAGGAAGAGGTTGGTGCCTTGGCACCAAGTTGCAAGGTTCCCAATCTCCTTTTTGTACTCCGTCACTTCATTATTCAATATCTGGCCCACCACGGTGGTTTAGTCTGCGAACTTGTAGATTCTGTCTGAAGAAGGGTCTGGACCAGAAACTTCACCCATTACTCCTATCCAGAGATGCTGCCTGTCCCGCTGAGTTATTCCAGCATTTTATCAACATAGATTGAGTTGGATTCGTATTTGACTGCATCATTGTGAGTGTATAAGGAGTATAGTAGGGGGCTCAGAATGCATCCATGCCAGGCACCAAGTTTGTGTATTATTCTAGAGGATAGTTTGTCATCTATCCTCACTGATTGTGGTCAGGAAGTCGAGGATCTAGTTGCAGAGTGGAATGATGACGCTAAGTTCCACAAGTTTGGAGATGAGCTTGGTTAGGATAATGTTATTTAAAAGCAGAGCTACAGTCGATGAATAAGTGTCCTTCTTATCCTGGTGCTCTTGGGATGAGGGTAGGGCCAGGGAGATGGCATCATCCGTGGGCCTGTTGTGGCAGTAGGCAATCTGCAGTGGCTCAGGGCTACTTTGTAGGCTGGAGTAAATGTGTGCCATAAGAAACCCTTGAAGCACTTCATGATGGTGGCTTTCAAAAAGGATAGCACCCATTAAGGCCACTTCCTGTCTGCGCTGTATATTGATTTTAGAAAAATCATTATGGTATATTGCTATGATTTTTGGCCATCTTACTCACAAATCCTCCTCCACTGAGGCAGCCCCGAGGATTTTTCCGAACGATGAAAAATAAAAAAGTTATGAATGTTTAAAAAATCTTGAGATCAGCTGATTGGTCCTCTCGCCTGTCAATCACCATGATGAAGGTAATGCCCCTTCTGGGGGGGAGGGCAGGACTATAAAACCCCGGATGCCTGGACGTGAATCAGTCACTCTGGAAGATCTTAAAGGAGAGGCCACAACTCTGATTCTGCTGTGAGTCTACTGAACTGTGAGTACCCTTTATGTAGTTTATGTGGTTATGTGCTTTATGTGGTTAAGTGCTTTATGTGGTTAAGTGCTTTATGTGGTTAACCCTTTGTGTGCTTGCAATAAATGATTTGTTAGCCATCAATGTGCTTGCAATGAATGATGATTTGTTAACCCTTAATGTGCTTTCAATAAATGATTTGTTAGCCAGCAATGTGCTTGCAATGAATGATGATTTGTTAACCCTTAATGTGCTTGCAATAAATGATTTGTTAGTCAGTAATGTGCTTGCAATGAATGATGATTTGTTAACCCTTAATGTGCTTACAATAAATGATTTGTTAGCCAGCAATGTGCTTGCAATGAATGATGATTTGTTAACCCTTAATGTGGTTGCAATAAATGATTTGTTAGCCAATAATTTGCTTGCAATTAATGATCATTTGTTAACCCTTAATGTGTTTGCAATAAATGATTTGTTAGCCAGCAATGTGCTTGCAATCGATGGTACACAAAAAAGCTGGAGAAACTCAGCGGGTGCAGCAGCATCTATGGAGCGAAGGAAATAGGCAACGTTTCGGGCCGAAACCCTTCTTCAGACTTGCTTGCAATCAATGATTTGTTAGCCCTTAATGAAATGAAATGAGTTGTTTGGCCTGCCCTGTGCTTGAAATTGAAATGGAAATGGAAATGGAAATGAAATGAAATGAGTTGTTTGGCCTGCCTTGTGCTTTTGCTCTTGCTTTGCCTTTGCTTTGCTTGACCTCACCTGAAATGAAAGAAAATGGATTGTATTGTTGGCTGGCCCCGCCTGCCCTGTGCTTTTGCTTTTGCTTTGCCTTTGCTTTGCTTGAGCTCACCTGAAATGAAACATACAAACATAGAAATTAGGTGTAGGAGTAGGCCATTCGGCCCTTCGAGCCTGCACCGCCATTCAATATGATCATGGCTGATCATCTAACTCAGTATCCCGTACCTGCCTTCTCTCCATACCCTCTGATCCCCTTAGCCACAAGGGCCACATCTAACTCCCTCTTAAATATAGCCAATGAACTGGCCTCGACTACCCTCTGTGGCAGGGAGTTCCAGAGATTCACCACTCCCTGTGTGAAAAAAGTTCTTCTCATCTCGGTTTTAAAGGATTTCCCCCTTATCCTTAAGCTGTGACCCCTTGTCCTGGACTTCCCCAACATCGGGAGCAATCTTCCTGCATCTAGCCTGTCCAACCCCTTAAGAATTTTGTAAGTTTCTATAAGATCCTCTCTCAATCTCCTAAATTCTAGAGAGTATAAACCAAGTCTATCCAGTCTTTCTTCATAAGACAGTCCTGACATCCCAGGAATCAGTCTGGTGAACCTTCTCTGCACTCCCTCTATGGCAATAATAGCAAATGGATTGTATTGTTGGCTGGCCCCGCCTGCGCTGTGCTTTTGCTTTTGCTTTGACTTTGCTGTGCTTGAGCTCACCTGAAATGAAAGCAGATGGATTGTATTGTTGGCTGGCCCGCCTGCCCTGTGCTTGACTTGACTTGACTTGAAATGGATTGACTTGACATGAAATGTATTGAAATATATTGTTGGCCCTGCACTCACTGTGCTTGACTTGACTTGACCCACAACACCCATGCTAGCACTCCAGAACTCCCCCCCCCCCCCCCCCCCCCCCCCCCCCCACTCCCCCCCACTGGCCAACAATATTGGAATTGGTGGAGAGGTGGAATATTGCGTTGGTGGACCAGCCCTCCCGTGTGAACCTGGGACCCAACTGGCCAAAGTTGACTGGAAAGAGACCCTAGCAGGGATGTCAGTGGAACAACAATGGCAGGTACTTCTGGGAATAAGAAGATAAAGGATCAAAGAGGAAGAAAGATTTTAAGGGGAGTAAGAGATGACTATGGCTGACAAGGGAGGTCAAGGACTCTAAGAATAAAAGAGAAGAAGTATAACATAGCAATAATGAGCAGGAAGCGAGAGGATTGGGACACTCTTAAAGAGCAACAGAGGATAACTAAAAAGACAATACGGGGAGAAAAGATGACGTACAAAGATAAGCTTGCAAAGAATATAAAGGAGGGTAGTAAAAGTTCCTTAGGTATGTGAAGAGGAAAAGATTAGTTAAGACCAAAGTTGGACCCTTGAAGACTGAAACAGGTGAATTTATTGTGGGGAACAAGGAAATGGCAGATGAGATGAACAGGTACTTTGGATCTGTCTTCACTAAAGAAGACACAAACAATCTCTCACATGTACTAGTGGCCAGAGGACCTAGTGTGGTGGAGGAAAGGAAGGAAATTCACAATACGCAGGATATGATATTGGGTAGACTGATGGGACTGAAGGCTGATAAGTCCCCAGAGCCCGATGGTCTGCATCCCAGGGTCCTTAAGGAGATGGCTCTAGAAATCATGGACATTGGTGATCAATTTCCAATGTTCTATAGATTCGGGATCAGTTTCTGTAGATTGGAGGGTAGCGAATGTTATCCCACTTTTTAAGAAAGGAAGGAGAGAGAAAACAGGGAATTATAGACCAGTTAGCCTGACATCTGTGGTTGGGAAGATGCTGGAGTCAATCATGATGAAATAGCGGCAGATTTGGTTAGCATTAACAGGATCGATCTGAGTCAGCATGGATTTATGAAGGGGAAATCATGCTTGACTAATCGTCTGGAATTTTATGAGGATGTATCTGGTAAAATGGACAAGGGAGAGCCAGTGGATGTAGTGTACCTCGAATTTCAGAAAGCCTTTGATAAAGTCCTACATAGGAGATTAGTGGGCAAAATTAGAGCACATGGTATTGCGGGTAGGATACTGACATGGAAATTGGTTGGTAGACAGGAAACAAAGAGCAGGGGTTAATGGACCCCTTTCAGAATGGCAGGCATTGACTAGTGGGGTACCGCAAGGCTCGGTGCTGGGACCGCAGCTATTTACAATATACATTAATGATTGAGATGAGGGGATTAAAGGTACCATTAGCCAATTTGCAGATGGCACTAAGTGTGTGGCAGTGTGAATTGTGAGAAGGATGCTGTGAAGAAGCAGGGTGACTTCGACAGGTTGGGTGAGTGGGCAGATGCATGGCAGATGCAGTTTAATGTGGATAACTGGGAAGTTATCCACTTTCGTGGCAAGAACGGGAACGCAGATTATTATCTGAATGGTGTCAAGTTGGGAAAAGGGGAAATACAACGAGATCTGGATGTCCTTGTACATCAGTCACTGAAAGTAAGCAGGCAGTGAAGAAAGCTAATGGCATGTTGGCCTTCATAACAAGAGCAGTTGAGTATACTGTAGGAGCAAAGAGGCCCTTCTGTAGTTGTACAGGGCCCTGGTGAGACCACACCTGGAGTATTGTGTGCAGTTTTGGTCTCCAAATTTGAGGAAGGACATTCTTGCTATTGAGGGAGTGCAGCGCAGGTTCACGAGGTTAATTCCTCGGATGGCGGAACTGTCATATGTTGAAACATATAAGATCTTATTGAAACACATAAGATTATTAAGGAATTAGACACATGAGAGGCAGGAAACATGCTCCCGGTGTTGGGGGAGTCCAGAACCAGGGGCCACAGTTTAAGAATAAGGGGTAGGCCATTTAGAACGGAGACGAGGAAAAACGTTTTCACCCAGAGAGTTGTGAATCTGTGGAATTCTGTGGATAGTCAAGGGATATGGAACGGGGTACTGAATGTGAATGATCAGCCATGATTATAATGAATGGCGGTGCTGGCTCGAAGGACCGAATGGCCTACTCCTGCACCTATTGTCTCTTCCCTATTGTCTATTATACTCTTCCTTTAGTTATGTGCCGGGCTGTTGTGCAAGACTGAGGGAGATTTGTCACTGAGTGCAATGCGTTGTTTATGAATGGATTAACTACTTTAAGTGACTAGCTAGATGGCTGTAAACTTTGGGACATGGGCATGAATCTTCCAGTTCCATTGGGCACTGTGGAGCATATGCATGTTAGCAGAGTGTTGTGGCATTAAGCATTGACTGATACTAACCTCACACCTGCAAGGATATGATACTGGAAGATGCATTTCCAAACCTTGGTTATTTGGCTAATGTAAATCACTTCTAATGTATAGACAAAGGAGGAGCATTGATAGGATGAAGGGAGAATACAATAGAATGAATTAAGGAATTGTGTAAATGGTGCTTATTAGTCAGTGAGGAGTTAATGGGCTGAAGGGCCTGCTTTCATGCTGTATTTCTCTGGCTCCATAACATTAAAACATCATTGTAGTTAAAATACAATACATTTGTTCTCACCACTGTTCATTAACTACAGTGGCGGTGCTGAAACATCTGGGTGACAAACATTAAGGGCTGATCGATAGCCTCTAAATAGTGTGGGACTGCAACAAGAAATTAATCATATCTATTCATGTTTGGTATGTACCTGAATGGCGCTGCCAGGGGAGGAGATGGAAGCAGGTATGATAGCCATGTTTAAAAGGTGTTTAGACAGGCACATGAGCAAGCAAGAATGAGGGATATGGACCATGATCAGGCAGATTAGTTTAGATTGGCATCATGGTTGGTGCTGACATGTGGCTTAGAAGGCATTTTCCTGTGTTATGCTATCCTACGTTATATTGGCGAGCAATGTATTTAATAGATTAAAAGTTTTATCAAATAAAAACAAGCTGAGTTGGGCAGTGTGACAGTTATTGCAGATAAATAGTGCCATATATCACAAAATCAACAATGTTGTTATTCCAATGTCATTTGGATATCAAGAAACTTTAAAAAAAAAACCCATCTTACATGATGTCTTTTATAACCTCGGGATGTTTCGAATGAAATGCATTTAAAGTGTTATCACATTTGTAATGTACAGTTATACAAAGGGATGTGGTATTGGAATTTAATATTTTGCATTCTTGAAAAAAATTCCTATGCATTCATATTGTGGGTTATCGAACATATTGACTCTCATATCTCTGATGATTGAACCCATTAGGAAAATAATGCCTCTGAAGATTTAATAGTTTCTTTAAATGACATAGTTTTACTTAATGTGTGAATGCTTAAAGCACCCATCTTATTACCTTCTTGGTCACAGATTCCTGTCGGGGAACAATTATAGATGTTGAAGATTACTGTATTTATGCTAAATCTCAGCAAGGGCCCAAGATAGAATGTTATGGTCCAGGTCACCTTTCTCTTCTCTGCATGTGATCTGTTTAAGTTCGTTCTCATGCAACATGCTGATCTGACATTTCGAGAAACAAATCCCTGGGTGACGATTTTGTAAAAAGAAAACAACACTGATCTAATGGTTTATTCTCTGGGAACAGAATATTGTGGGCAACATGATGGCCCAGGGATTGCTGAAGTCCTTTATTACTGTTGGTCTCAACAGAACCGGGGGATTTGGGCAAAACAGGCTGCTATGGTGGCAGCTGGGAATTTGACAGTGTTGTGAAGAATTGCAACTGTTGATCAGTGAATTATTACTCTGCTGATGACAGCATTTCAAATTGCTTTAGAAATTAACTAAAGGACATAAATAGGTTTCAGTAAAAACAGATGACTGTGAAATTTACTGTTGTATATACTGTCGCAACTCACAACACTGTTCCTATTTATAATCCCACCCTTGTTTAAGTGTTCAAGATGACTGTTTAAAATATTCTTTTGTTAGTTTGTGCTAGTTTACACCTCCCATTAGCATATGCAACTCCTGTGTTTATGTACTTATTCAGAGCATGTGCCTTTTACAATGCTGAACACAAGAGACTTGTTTTGTAAGATTAATGAAGGTCACTAAAATTCTCAGAAGTATTCTGATAATTAAGGCTTTGTTTATCAAAAACAAGTTATATTAAGAGCAAAAGATTCATGGTAATTATTCATAATCTTAACAATTCAAGTGTAGCCACCTCATTTGTGCATTTAATTCTTCTTGTTAATGTTTTGCATAAATCTACATAATTACTTGAGTTGCCTGTTCTAATTTTGACAGCCACTCAGTTCATGTGCACCAAAGTATATCATAAGCTTGCTGTACTGAATATTTATTATTTCACATATGTGCTCATGATAATATTTTCTCAACAAAATTTGAATTTTTATAAAGTTGATTTGGTAGACTTGGTACCATTGTCATACACGACTTGCTTTCCACTCCTATAATGTACAAAGTGCATCCTGATAAACCACTTAAAAGATAGCATGATTTTCCATCCATCAGTTAAAAGCACGATGTTGGACATGTCCTTGTTAGTTATTTTCCCAGCACAGCCTTCAGCAAACGGTCATGGCTACTGAAAAACTGAATGGGTTGGGTTTTGTGGTGCCGAGATAGTAATTTATTATGATAATCTGCTGCAGAATATATAACTTAATACTGAAAATTACATTTTCCATTTAATGTCGTATGAATGCTTTGTTTGATGGCATTACACACTATTTTATGTTGTCAATTTCTTTTAAAATTGACCAAAAATCAAAAGATAGTTACCATTGTTTCTTCAGCTCTACATTTAATATTGTTGCATTAATTAATTGAATGTTTCAAGAACACTATTTTCTATTAATTATTGATTGAATAATTAAAGAAGCTATTTGTTTACTTAATTTCACTAACCCATTGAAACCAGTATTTAATAAGCGGGAAAGGAGATTATTATTGTGATTAGTTTGATACTAAAGGCTTGATGTTTTTTTTATACCTATCCGCAAGTCATTTTTCAATTTAGGAGAAGCAGTTGTAAAAAATCCACTTCAAATTATAGTTGCACTTTCTTTTTAAATGTTGTATATACTTTACAATTCAAATGGAGGTAATACGTTATCGTTTTATTTATACCTATGTTTTGTGTCACTACAAATTATTTAATTTACACTCGATTTGTATGATTTCAATTGAATCAAGCTGAAAGCAATCAACTTTTTTTCATGTTTTTAACCACTTAGGTGGAAACATAAGAAGAAGGTATCACAGAAAGTTATCTCTGAAAGTAGCAGAACGTCTGTTCTTTGTCCTTAGTAGACTGTCCATCAAACTTCAATAAAGTTTATTTTTTTGGTTTAACAAAAAGATGGAGATAACCATCTATGGTACTGTACTGGAAGGATAACTCGTTAGTGACGCTATTATTGATTTAAACACTCATGCAGCAACTTTGAGTTTATGAATATATGATCCACTGGCAGAAAAATAAGCATTATAAAACCTTCCCTCACTGAAGCGATGGATTATTGGAAATATTTTGAAGAAGAATAGGGAACCTTTTTAGGGTTTAGCGAGCACTTATCTGCAGTGTTAAATTGTTTCAGAAGTGCTGTGAGATGTTACTTACCCGAAAATCTTTGCACTCTAATTTAAATATGATAAACATCTGGACTGAGAAGATATTAGATTCGTGGCAGTAGTCAAGCAAATCTTGTGGAAAATAATGAAATTAGATCCCTGGTGTTGTGACAAAGTAAGGGCAGGAAACATCAGTTATATGTTAATAAAATTTCCATGAATGACTGAATACAATTAAGAAATTGTCAGTTCCTACAATGAACTTTTGTAGCTCACGGATGTTTGCATCATTTGATTATGCCAGCAATTTAAATTGTTTATTAGTGACTGTGGCAGGATATTAATTCTGACCTTTATTATTGCCCACAATTAAAACAGTCAGGTTAGAACTAGGAAGCTTTTGTCAGGAATTTCATAGTTCTGCTCTCTGAGTAGGACAAATGTCCTTGCTGTATTAGGACTATTAATCTAAAGTCTGATCATTTCTTTTTAATGTAACAGTCGTCTGTTACAGGTTTAAAGCTGCACTTCCTATAAGTGTCACAGCATAATTTCCCTGATAAATAGGGAAAAGCTAAGGAAACCTAGTTGTCTTTGAGAGAAGATTCTTTATCACCATCTGTTATGGCTATTAGAACTGAAGGTTGCTTATGGAATGGCACAGTTTGTAGACTCAGTCATTCACTTTTAGTGTTTGCTCTTTTATTTAGATTGTAATAAGACTGGGTTCACTGATGAAACATTAATATCCTACTGCAATTAATACACTTCAAGTTTCGTCTTCAGATCAAGAAAAATAATTAATTTATTATTTAGCATTGCAGAATTAGGCAAGTACCCAAGAAATGTAAATAAAAATAAATAAAATTAAGCTTATTTTATCATCAGAAAATGTGTACAATGTATATTGTACAGTACTTAATCTGTGTGTTTTACAACTAAAGTGTTCCTTAATGCCTTGAGTCAAAATTAATTATAGTTGTCTTCAAGATGGAGATAATGCTTAAGGGGCATGTCCCACTTACGTGTCCTTGGCACGCAAATTACGCAACCTCGTTGTCGTGTTGAGGCGCACGGGCATCGTACGGGGCCGGTCCCACTGAGGAGCACAGAGGGGTATGTAGTTGTGCGCGACATCGCGCGGGGCTCCGAAATTTTTGCGCGCCAACGGCCTGTCGCGTAAATGACGGCCAAAGTGGGGCAGGCCCAAGACCCTGGAGCGACGCAACATCTCACCTGCAACAGCAGCAGAAGCAGGCAATCGATCGCCGAACGTGGCCTGGGGCTCACGGCCGTTGCAGTCCGGATCCGCCCCCACTACTACTCCCAGAGCGGGGCCAAGAAAATTGAAGATAGACACAAAATGCTGGAGTAACTCGAAACGAAACATCACCCATTGTTTCTCTCCAGAGATGCTGCCGGTCCCGCTGAGTTACTCCAGCATTTTGCATCCATCTTCAAATTACATCACGCGCTCCAAGCGGCTGTGCGAACGCATAAAATCGTGCGCGACCTTCGCGAGACCGTCGCGGCTCAACGCGACCACAAGGTCGTGTAATTTGCGTGCCAAGGACACGTAAGTGGGACAGGCCCTTAATCGTTTACAGTAAAATCAAATAAAATGATATAAAATACATGTTCAAAATAAATCGCAGCTAATTTTCCCAGTCCAAAAAGTAACTTAAATTGACTGTTTATATTTGCTTTAGATGGCATGAAGCACTGAAAATCAATGTGTTAGTAACCAAGTTTTACATTGAGGAGCAATGCACCTTTGCAATAGAGTCTGTTGAATTAGTCGCTGTAGACCACAGTAAGGTGTTGGCTTGATGCACTAAGTGCATTCGTGGACTACTCCAAGAAAAATACATGGACAAAGATAACCTAGAAAGTTAAGGTCATTTCTAAAAGTCTTTAATAGATTTTCAAGAGGCACAGCCTTGACAGCATCACCTTTCACCATGTGACACTGTATTTATTGTTGAAAAAAGTAAGAGATGTTATTTCATTGCTCTGATACTTCCAAGGAAGTCTCTGAACGGTTTCATTGCTGAAAAGGACCAGGTACCTTGTCCTGTCTTAATTAGGATAAATAATCTGTTAGCATATTGACTTAGTCTGCAATTTCTCTTTCATAACAGCCATCTGCAGTATTTAAATCTCCTGTGTCAGTTGTGTTATAAGGCTCCATGCAATCTGTGTGGGACAGCAAATCTCCAGAGTATATAAAAATTGATTTCATATGGTGTGGTCATTTAAGAAAAACATAGACACTAAGGTGAACTGGATTTATGAACTGATTAAAAAAAATCAATGCCAGTAAACAAAATGCAATTTATATAAACTTGGGTGGTGTCAGCAAAGTAATCTTAATCAGGCATTTGTCCTATGAAGAATACAGTACTTAACCAATATGAATGGATTTCTCCTGAGATCGGTTCTCGGCTTATAACAATTTGTTTGAGAACAAATTAAGAATTATTTTAAGAAAATAATACATTTTGAATATTTAACAGGATACCTAAACATGATATTCTGAAGTGACATAACAGCCAACAAATTCTTTAATGTTATTTGCCAAATTTTATGTTCCTTGCAATGAAACTATACCCAAAACAAGAAACAAGGTGCATTTTGAGAAATTGGTTTCGTGCATCTGCAGCTTTTTGAAAAATCGTGATCCAGATGTCTTCCTTGGGAAGACAAATCCTCCTTCGGCCCAACTTGCCCACACCAGCCAACATATTCTAGCTACACGAGCCCCACCTGCCTGTCCATATCCTTTAGGCCTGTACGAAGCTTTTCAAAAAGGGATTACTATTTATATGAAATAATGTACGCACAGCGCACATCACGAGCGCTAAGCGCGAAATCCCTTGCGGACGGGGTCAAGGGCACATTTAGGGCCCTGGAAGCTCTAGGGTTTTAGATGCTCTCTGGTGCATTCTGAGCCTTATTTTGGAGCATTTTTGCACCATGTTTATGACCAATATTTCAGAAATAATTCTGGTTGAGTCAAGATTAATGAGTGGGTGGAATGGGATGATTGGGGTCATTGTTGTATAACATTTTTTTAATCAAGAATTGAAGTTGTCCTTGTTTTAATAATCAAGTTGTACTGTTGTAAAATGTTATGTAAAATGTTATATAACATATATGCATGCAAATACTGGAAATAAAATACTGTAAGTTTTTGCAGTAAAGAAACCTTTTTTTAGAAAAAAATGTGTGTGTTGATTTGATTGCCTGTTACTGTTAGACTGTGTTAGTGTGTGCAGTGCGCCTTTAATGGACCTCCTGACCTAACAACTTCACATCACATCAATTTCAACATGGAATAGTGATGTGAATAGAACATTTAGTTCGACTTCAATTTTCATCACAAAATGGTGCATTTATATTACTATGATTACTTTCAAACTAACCTATTTTACTGTCATACTATTATATCAAATTCTAGTTCCATGATGACATAAACAAGATCACAAATCACATTTTGAATTTTCGAACACAATGTGATTGTGAATAATTGCAGAGCTGCCAAGTTTCACCGAGCATTTACGTATTTTGATGGCTGAAAATCAGTATTTTGTTGGGGAAATTGGTATTTCTCACATGAATGCAATAGAATGTACTACACAGAAACTGGATTTTTGAAAATCAGTATTTTGCATGCAACCTCATGTATTCTCAAATATCAGTATGGAATACTGAAAATCAGTACTGTTGAATTGTGAAACCATTTTTGAAATGTGAATTTATAATTCTTGATTTTGATTCAATCATATCTTTATTTCCAATGCCATATCAATGCTCTTCCTTTCACATCCTTCTGCTCAAGCTCCATTCTCCGCCACGCATCATCGTTCATGAGACTCTGCAACCCGATCTATTCCGTTCATGATTTTATACGCAGGTACCTGGTTGATACCCGTCTCCAATCATCATCTGCCTCTAGCAGGCAAATCTGCTCGAAGGTGGCTCCCACGGCCAAAGTGGAAGCTACAACAAAACCTGCTACTTTTATGAGTTCCTACCATGTGCCCAAACATTTACATTTCTCACATGACTTGGACATACTTTATAGTTCAAGTATGATTTTACACATGCTTCAGGTTTTGATGAAAATATTACATTACATTGCAATTGTCAAAATGGGATGCAATTTAAACAATTCTAAGCATTCAATTGCTTAAGAAAAATGCTGGTGGTTTATAGACACAAAGAGACTGGAGTAACTCAGCAGGACAGGCAGCATCTCTGGAGAGAAGGAATGGGAGACGTTTCGGGTTGAGACCCTCCTGCCTGAAGAAGGATCTCGACCCGAAATGTCACCCATTCCTTCTCTCCAGATATGCTGCCTGTCCCGCTGAGTTACTCCAGCATTTTGTGTCTATCTTCAGTCTAACAATTCATTGTTTTTGGACATATGATATTACGTTCCGGCTTTCGGCGGCGGCGACATCACCACGGAGGTCCGCTGGACTGGAGGGCGGCATCTCCGGCCTGGATCGATCGCCTCAGCGCAGAGGGAGAACAAGGAGGGAAGAGACGGAGACTAAGACTTTGCCTCCATCACAGTGAGGATGTGCTTGGTGAACTCACTGTGGTGGATGTTTAATTTGTGTTTATTGTATGTTTTGTTTTTATTGGTTCTGTGTATGACTGCAGGCAACATAATTTCGTTCAGACCGAAAGGCCTGAATGACAATAAAGGAATCTAATTCTAATTCTTCTTGCGTATGGCGTGCACAGCCTAAAGTTGTCGGACAACTTTTTCTATTTGATCTTATTTGATTGTGCACGCCGGGTTGATTGCATTTGTCAAAACAGGGTGGACCACGTGTAGGTTGCAATCTCCCACCCCATGTTATTACTAATACACAGGTACTGACTTTAATAGAATTTACAAAGCTTGGGGGGGATGACCAAATACCATTTTTACAATGGAGAGTATTGCAAATATGGTATTTGGTCATCCCCCAAGCTTTGTAAAGGCAGTTTTTTTAAATCCTGATGTGTTTTGAGGTCTATACTAATGAACTCATTGTCTCTGACACATTAAGGAGGAAATATTTTGATTAACTACATTCCCTGATAGCCAAATCTCCCAGCACCTGCAGTTCCTTCCTACACATCATGATGGTTTATAATTGGTTCACTTTGAAACTCGGTCAGTGGTGCAAAGTATTCAGCACTGCAGCAGCTGGACATTCTAGTTTGCTTGCAAAATCCTGGTGCACCTGCCTAAACCAAATTTGGTTTACAATGAGGATTGAGGTCTTTGTCACAAATTATGGTCACAAGGGTCAATAACATGAGGTCGTCCAGTTTATTGGGAGGTTATTGTGGGTGGGTGGAGGTGCCTTTTGGATTAGTGATTGCCTTCATTTGGTGTAGCCGGGATGTATGGCATGGATTATTGCAGAGCAGGGTGATGTGTGGTGGAAAATGCAGATTGAGGAGAAGGACGGCACTTTTGAAGGGAAGAGCATTGATATGGCATTTGAAATAAAGGGGCCGGGAGTCTTGTAGTTAATACGGCTTGGATGGGATGAGGGACATTGTACATTGGCAAGGAGGCTGGTGTAAAGTGACTTCTTCTAGTGTTTAACGCAGTATTAAAGTGGAGAAGAATTCAGGTAATTATTTTACTTGCCTGTGACCTTCCCACATTGGAGCTGTGAGATTAAGTTACCTTGCACCATGAGGGCCCAAAAGCAGGTATCTCTGGGATAACATTGCCCAGGTTCCCCTGCAGTCTTCATCATCCCATGGGACCCATAGTAGGGTGGCAAGTAGAAGAGTGAACAATGCCAGAAAGTGTCTGATTGAAGTACATGATTGATGTGACTTTGATTCATTGAAGGATACAACATGGCTACTGAGTCGACATCGCCATTGATTACCTGTTCACCCTGATTCTGCTATATCACTTTTGCATCCGCTCCCGACATGCAATTTACAGAACCCAATTAACCTAAAAACTCGCAAGCCTTTGGGATGTGGGAGGAAACGAGAGCACCCAGAGAAAACCCATGAGCTCACAGGGAGAGCGTGCAAACCTTACACCGACTGTACCTGAGGTTAAGATTCAACCGGGATCTCGGATGCTGGGAGAAAGCAGCTCAACCAGCTGCACCACTGTGCCACCCATATCTTCACAAGTTCACAAGTTATAGGAGTATAATAGGGCCATTCGGCCCATCAAGTCTACTCTGCCATTCAATCATGACTGATCTCTGCCTCCTAATCCCATTATCCTGCCTTCTCCCCATAACCCTTGACACCCATTCTAACACGGGTGATCTTGACACGGAAATTGTCACGAATGTAATTTATTGCAGGTTCCTCAATTTTCTAAGCAGGGATTTTTCATTACTGACGGCACACATTTACTAATGAGAAATGGTAAAATAAATGGGTAGGAAGGAACTGCAGATGCTTGTTTGAACCGAAGAGAGACACATAAAGCTGAAGGAACTCAGGGGGACAGGCAGCGTCTCTGGAGTGAAGGAATGGGTGACGATTCCCATTCCTTCAACGTCGCCCATTCCTTCTATCCAGAGATGCTGCCTGTCCTGCTGAGTTACTCCAGCCTTTTGTGTCTATCAATGGTAAAATAAAACTGATTACAACTTTCAAATCTCACTTTGCAAAATAAAGTTATTAATAATTATTAATTTATATTCCTTACTGACATGTAGCAAAAATGAACATGAAGTGGTGTATTATTACAATAGCTTGGTACAACAGTGCACAAACTCTCTAACCAATCGCAGGAGTCCATAATGATGCAAAACAAATTTCAATTAGTTTTGCAAACAAAAAATATTCAGATGCAGGAAATCTGAAATAAAAACAGAAAATACGGAGAACCCTCTCTTCAGTTTTTGTTAATGTGTTTTATTTTGCAGGATTGTTATGAACATGTTCAGCTCAATTTAGTATTTTTTGTGATATTGGATAAAGACAGCAGTTGCATGTTTAATTTAGTTGAAAGAACTGATGTTGGATTTTGGAGGTTCTGTACAAATTTGACTCATGTGAGTTTTATTATGTTTAGCGATTGATTTCTGGAAGCACAGCATGAATGAATGAATGAATGAATCAGTTTATTGGCCAAGTATTCACATACAAGGAATTTGCCTTGGTGCTTTGCCCACAAGTGACAACATTACATACAGTGACAGTTAAGAATGATACATAAAACATTAAACATTAATAATAAAACATTATTGATTAAACATGTGAATTAAATAAAATACCAGAGCAAAAGGAGGCCACAGATTTTTGGTTATTGAGTAGTACTACTACTCGTGGAAAAAATCTGTTTTTATATCTGGCTGTGGCAGCTTTGACAGTCTGGAGTTGCCTTCTAGAGATAAGTTTGTGGCCAGGGTGAGATGGGTCAGAGGTGATCTTACCCACTCGCTTCCTGGCCCTTGCAGTGTACGGTTTGCCAATGAAGGGAAGGTTGCAGCCAATAACCTTCTCAGCTGATCGGACAATTTGCTGCAGCCTCCAGATGTTGTGCTTGGTGGCTGAGCCAAACCAGACCATGATGCAGAAGGTGAGGACAGACTCTACGATGGCCGTATAGATTTGGACCATCATTGCCTGTGGCAGATTGTGCTTCCTCAGCTGCCGCAGGAAGTACATCCTCTGTTGTGCCTTTTTGACTGTGGAGTCGTTGTTAGCCCCCCACTTAAGGTCCTTGGAGATGATGGTTCAGAGGAACTTAAAAGACTCCACAGATGTGACTGTGGTGTTGTTGATGGTGAGTGGGATGAGGGGAGGAGGAGCTCTCCTAAAGTCTACAATCAATTCCACTGTCTTAAGAGCATTGAACCCCAGGTTGTTGTGATGGCACCAGGACGCCAGCTGTGACACTTCCTGTAGGCAGATTCCTCCCCATCCTGGATCAGTCCAATCAGGGTTGTGTCGTCTGCAAACTTGAGAAGCTTGACAGAGGAGTCAGTGGAGGTGCAGTCATTGGTGTAGAGAGAGTAGAGGAGGGGGGGGGGGGGGGGGGGGGGGGGAGTATGCAGCCTTGCGGTGCTCCTATGCTGAGCATTTGCGGGTCCGAGATGTGCTTTCCCCAGCCTCTCATGTTGCTTCCTGTCTGTCAGGAAGCTGGTGATCCACCGACAGAGGGGTTAAAGCACAGTCAACTCGGAAAGTTTGGAGTGTAGTAGCCCTGGCACAATGGTGTTGAATGCAGAGCTAAAATCAACAACCAAAATCCTCGCATTGGTCCCCTGGCTGTCTAGGTGCTGGAAGATGAAGTGCAGGCCCAATTTCACTGTGTCATCCACAGATATATTGGCCCAAAATGCAAACTGCAGCGGGTCCAGCAAGGGGTTTGTGATATTTTTCAGCTTGGCCAGCACAAGCCTTTCAAGGGTCTTCATGACTGCAGAGGTTAGTGCAACAGGCCTGTAGTCTTTAAGACCAGTAATCCTTGCCTTTTTTGGGTACAGGGACAATAGTGGAGACTTTGAAGCAGTTCAGGGACAGTTCAGGTTTGCAGGGACTGGTTGAAAATGTCTAAAATGTCTAAAAGCATAAAGGTGAGCCTTCCTTTTTTCAGGTGACATTGAGAATGTGTGCAGTGTCACCTAGAATAGAAGCTCTTTTCTGGTATTCTTGAAGACATTGTGTTCTCTCATGACCCTTGTAACCTGTGCTGGCGTAGGGTTTTGCTTTCTGGCAGTTTCAACAATGCCAATTTTGTTCAGAGGAAGAGACCCTTGTCATCTAAAGTGGGGGTTGGACACTGGGCTCACAATGCTGTCATATATGTAAAATACAAATCATTATACAAACCACAGTGGAACAATCAACCACTGCTGTAGTTATGGTCTTCAGGTAACGGTAACTCACATGACTGCCAGTGGAGAAAGCTGAAAGGAAACTACAACCGACATGAAGTCTAAAGTACTTCATTCTGAAAGAAAACTAAATTGTCTCTTGGAATATTGGAAACAAGAAAACCAACTCAGGTTATGGTAGCGATGAGACTTGACAGCTTAGGTGACAGCAAGAGTGGATGAATGGAATCAAGACATTAGGCATTAGGAACAATTCTGTTGTATTCTAGATGGGATGATGGACAGCACCATGAGAGTTATATTGTGATGTGATCTTTTAAGGACTACTTTCTGAACTTAGAGTTGTGATGGGAGATTTAATCTCTTTCCCTTTGATCAGAAGCTTTTCAATTGTTTTGTGGTCATTCCTCGTGTCCAATGTAAATGGGACAGTTTTTTCTTAAGATTTATTCTGGATGTCTGGCCTCTGTTTAGTTGTGGGAGATCTACTGAGGTTTTGTGGGGACGAGGTGACTGGTATCATTCTCCTTGTGGTTTATCAACTCATTAATACAGGTGAAATATGTCAGCTTCTTATGTCGTTTGATTCATCTGTGTTATTAAAGCTAGCCTTCTGTGAACAGCGCCAGAATTTATGGTATAGTGGCAGAAAATCTTGCCATTAAAAAAATTTGGACATTCCTCTACTATTGATGACAAAAAGACATTTCATTATCAGCGATTGACATTAACTCCCAATTGTAACGTGTACAAAATTTATTATTGCTACATTAATGCTAAAATTGTTTGCCCAACATATTTTTTTGCTGATGAATTTCTAGGTCAAATATTTTTTTTGAAATTACTTATGTATCACAAAAAGGTAGGAACTGAATTTGTCAAAGGATATTTCTTCACAAAAGTGTTGGGTCTTGTTACTGTAGCGCTTCTTTGCCCTCTACATGAGCTGCGCCCCAGGTTCGTAAACTTTAATTCCCTTATAGGTGTTAGTTAACCCTTAATTTAAGTATTTATGCACTCTCTTAATTTGGACAATAGGGCACCTTTAATTTCAATATTAAATGGTATACCCTACTGT
The DNA here is from genome assembly GCF_010909765.2 of Amblyraja radiata. Lineage (NCBI taxonomy): Eukaryota > Metazoa > Chordata > Chondrichthyes > Rajiformes > Rajidae > Amblyraja > Amblyraja radiata. The sequence goes on along the minus strand of NC_045963.1, from coordinate 10,829,434 downwards.
AGAAACAGTTAAAATAAATCAACTGACAACTATGTTCCAATGAATTACCTTCACATTTATTCTATTAATTAAAATAAATGATATGTTGGTCAGGGAAATACAAAATAAAATATCAATAACCAAAAATATGGTGTTTTACTGGTGTTTCTCACACAGATATTCAAAAAAAAACAACACTCAATAAATCAATATTTTATAGTACCTTTAAGTATTAATTACTATGTGGGCCCACACACTCACTCACACAAGCCGGCAACATTAAAAACAAAACAAGAATAACCCCACGTTGCAGGCCTGGTCGAAGCTGGAGAGCGTCGCGGCCAAATACAGTGGAAGCCGACAAGTGCACAGTGCAGAAGCTCACAAGATGGCGGGGAGTTGGCTGACCAGAGAGGACCCCATGTGGCAGAAATCTTCCTTCTCCCTCGTTGTCTCCAGGGCTCAGCTAACCGCTGCTCTCACTCTCCTCGTAATCACAAAGTCCACACATGCGACAGTCTTTAATCCACCCCTCCGAGCTGAATGGGCAGCAGTTAGCCTTGGCTTCTTCTGTCTTCTTCTGGACTTCTTCTCTCGCTCTCCTGGACTTCGATTACCCACAATTCCCAGCTCCCACCCCCAAACCAATCACCACACAGGAAAAATGATCTAACTCATTAACAACAAATCAAATGCAGAACACATATTCACAGCAAAACTTATATAAATCTCTTAATAAGAAAAACTAATATGAAGTTACACAGGGCTACATTACACTTCATGGCTAAGTGACAACTTAGTCTGTAAGTATTGTGAATACTACAATAGTGTGTATTTTTGCTGGGTGATGGAGGATTTCTATCTCGATCAAGTGAGCAACTAAGAAAAGAAGATAATGTAATCCCAAAATACTGCAGCCAAACTGAGACAGCCTTGGAAATAAACAGCAGACAGTTGATCAAATGTACTCCAGATATTTAACTGTTTGGCAGGGATTTGTATGGAAACAGAAAATGAGCTTGTTCAGTTTAACTCAGTTTACAATGAGGGCAGCAAGAGATTGCACTTAATAATTAAAAGAGGGCTCTGCCAGCAGGAAACGCACTTGTCTGTGGCACTAATGATAACAATGTTGAGGATAAATTCAGCATGAAGGATAAATTAACAGAAACTCATTCAGATGAAGGGTATTTGCCCTGATACACTTCCAGCTGTTGTGCTTTTGTTCTTCTATAACTCGTGCCTACATAGTTGCTGTCAAATTCCAAGCAAAATTGTTTCAATAGTTGTCGCCTCCATTCTTTTCCAATTCTGGACCATTTTACAGCATGCTCGGGTGGCAGCAGGGATTAAAACTCACATATTAATTGTCTTTCACATAATTGACTCTCATGAAGATAAAACCAGGCTGTGGGGGACTGGGGAATGATAAGGTCGGAGGCTGTGGAGGGCAGACAGCCGGAAGTGATAAAAGTCTGAAGAAGGGTCTCGACCCGAAACGTCACCCATTCCTTCTATCCAGAGATGCTGCCTGTCCCGCTGAGTTACTCCAGCATTCTGTGTCTATCTTCGGTGTAAACCAGCATCTGCTGTTCCTTCCTACACAAAACTATTTTGTTGTTACATTTACACATTTTTTTTGAAACCTAAGACATTTTCTCCATATTCCTTCAAAATGTTTTCAGTTGAGTTGAAATTTGCCAGGCAAGAATGTCATTAGTATTGGAGTGATAATATTAAATCCGATTAGAGTAAATTAGTTGGAACAGTTTACCGTTGTTTAATTTGGAATGAGAACATAAGAATCAAAAGCAGACAGAAATTTGGATTTTAACCAGCGGTCAGGAAGATTAGCTCTCAGAACATATCATCATCATTATTCTATGCAATAATTAACAGATTGTCTGAAATTATAATGACACATGTCTTTGCATGCCATTCGTAATGATATAATTTTCTTGTGCCTAGATGCTCTACACATTAGTTCACCATTTTACCTCCAAAAACATTGTGCATATGTGGATGGACCTATCGGATACCACAACAACAAAGCTGCATTGTTCTTCAGGTATGAGCATCAGTTGGGACATTTAATGCAATTGTACTTTTGCCATGACATTTACATTGAGTATTGTGGTGACAAGCATGTCCTAAGCATCTCACCCACAAAATCTATCCTCAGCTGACTTTCTGAAACATTTAAAAATTATCAAAAATAAATGATTACATTATAATGATAAATATACTCCAAATAATTAGAAATGACTCAAGAAATTTACATTTTTTTGACTTACCATTGCGTCTTGCAGTCCATCAGTCCGCAGTCAAATGATTCAGCCTGCAGATCCTGCACTGGGTTTCATTGGGCACTGGATCCAATGCGTAGGAAGGAACTGCAGATGCTGGTTTACATCGAAGATAGACACAAAATGCTGGAGTAACACAGAGGGACAGGCAACATCTCTGGAGAGAAGGAATGGGTGACATTTCGGGTCGAGACCCTTCTTCAGACTGAGCGTGAGGGGAGAGGGAGTTACAGAAATGTGGAAGTGTAAGAGATCAAAAGAGATGAAGTTCAAGGCAAATGTAGAATAGATCATTGTTAGGTTGGGGAAGGTGACAACAGAGCAAACAGATACAATGTAAACAGCTGGACACGATGTTATCACTTCATCGGTAATTCTCTCTAAATTATTTTAATTTAATATTTGCATTTTATTGGTACGAGACCCTTCTTCAGACCCATTGCCTCCAGACCCAGGATCCAATGCCGATTTCCCAAGGTAAGTTCTGGAGAATCTCCGCACGCACCTGCTCTATTGTGGAGATGGGAAATTGCAGGTGGAACCTTGCCAGTAATTTCAGGACTTCCTCATTTGCTGGCATCTCAAAACCTAACCACACATTCACCGAGAAATGAGGGCAGTTCTATGCAGAACTTCCAGCTATACTCAGCCAAACCAAATTAAGATATAGCTATTGAAATAGATCCATAAATGTCAGGTCCATGATTGAACAACAGTAATTTGAATCCTCTTGATTCATTGCAGTGACAGATATTGAATTTTTCATAAGCTATAACTAAGAAAGTTCTCCAAGCAAAAGATTAGAAGAGAAAGATACACCAACTACAGCCTATTTAAAATTAAAGGCATGTTCATTGCAACCTGGTAAAACAAATAACTTTCATTCTATTTAGTCTTGCATAAGATGATTTGCAGTCAGAGCATGTTTTGAGTGCAGGTAATCTTGAACACTTTGCAAACAGCTATTTTTAGCGTTATTGGAAGCACATTACAGGGAGGTAACCTTGAGTCATATTATGTTACTTTGTGTAGGTACACTTGGTGATTTTGTTTCTCTTGTCAATGATTAGTTCTAGTCCTTTAGTTACAGTACGATGAAATTCCATGCTGTTTATCCATGAACACTGAGGGTTTTTGTTGATTGTTATAGAGATTGCACATTATTCATCTGATTTGTAGAAAGCGTTTCATGATTAATTTCAGTCACTCGATTTGCACTGTACATCGATGAAGTCTTGAAGATTTTTTTGGAACTTTGGAATTTAACCTTATCAAATTTTCATGTAAGATTCAGTTGATAATTTTTTTATACTTAAAAAAGTTCCCCATTTATAATGTTTCTGTAATTCAATTACATTTCGTAGGTAAATACATTTGCCTGCAACCAACAAAAAATGGTGCAGCATCAAATTAATTGTAATCTGCAGAAGGTAGACAAAAATGCTGGAGAAACTCAGTGGGTGCAGCAGCATCTATGGAGCGAAGGAAATAGGCAACGTTTCGGGTCGAAACCAAGAAGTACTGGAGGGGGTCATCATGGCAACTATAATTGGTTTAACAGCTATTTTCCTCACTTTTATCACTAGAAGATATTGCTCGTGTCTGACAACACTTTTTATTCAGGAATTGAAAACTGAAATATCAGTATATCATATGGCAAAAGGATTGTTAATAGTTTACTTTCAGCGTAACAGACTGGGAAAATATTTTCTGATCCCGCTCAAATCAGTAGGTTGCAGAGTAAGCCAGTGCAGCGATCTCGTATGAGTTGATAGAAAACTATGATCTGTTCAGCCTGTGACCTTTCTGCAAGGATTTGTGGCTTTCTTGAAGAAACAGATGGGTAATGGCCAAATGCTGAAATCATGCTCTACAAATATGGACGCGCTGATCACTGGCCTGATTGTGCACCAGATGGCTGCTCGGAGATGGGCTGACAGAGAATGACTTTAAACACAACAATTTTCTGTAGTTGTCTTTAGGCTCAGGATGAAACTTCTGAAAATGAAAATGTGCTTTTCAAAAATGTATGGAGGTTAGATTATATTGTAGCTTTTCACAAAATAACAGACAATTAACTTAGGCCATTGTCGTCCAGCAATGCATTAGCTGTCTGCGGCATACAGTCATATTTTCATTTTTAAATATACTTATCAACAATATGTAACTAAATAAACTCTTTAAAAAATGAAGATTGCTTTAATAAAACTCTACGTAATAAAATGTTCCCACTGCTATGATATATTTGAGGATGCAAATTTCATATTGAGGAGTGTGAATTGTTTGAATTTCTCTGCCATGGGGTAGGTATTTTGCATCAGCTATCACACAGACTTTACAGAGTGAGTTCTCACTGGCTAGGTGGGATAAGATGACAAGAGACTAAACTCTGCTGTATGAAATCAGCACATGAAGGCACATACACCCTAATCACAGGCAGATGCGCACACACACACACACACACACACACACACACACACACACACATGCACACACATGCACACACACACCCACCACCTCACACACACACACGCACCCTGCACCACACACACACACACACACACACACACACACACACACACACACACACACACACAATATTTTGCCAGCACCCTCTTTCTTGAACCCCCCCTCCCTCACATTCAACATAAATCACCTCCCTCCCAGTTCTCAATCAATCTGTTCCTCAATTTGCCTCCCTCTTATTCCCTTCCTTGTTAATCCCTTCCTTCATATTTCTTCTTCCACTTCAGAGTGCTCTTTCTCTCCCTGAATCTCTGTATACCCCCCCCCCCCCCCTCACTCCCTCAAGTAGCTGGCTGGTCGATGTTTACTCTCTTCCGAAAACCCACTCGGATCCCTATGTCTGGTCCTGAATCCCTTGGGAAAACCAATTGCTGATGGCAGTTTGCATCACACCTCCAAGCAGCACATTCCTACCCTGGTGAAAACAGAATTACTGCTGAGATACTTGCACTTATTGACGACTATATCTGGTATGAATTCCTGACCTCTTCTCTCTCATCTGGGTAGGTGAGAGCACAGCAATGGATTTGCAATGAGTCGCGCCTACGACTTTCTTAAAAAAAGAGGACAAATCTAATTGTGGATGGATCTTCCCGGTTTTGCGACAGGGTGTTCCATGAGGTTTCTGCTCAATCGTCTCCTCCCAATCACCAAAGAGTCCCTTCCACAGTCACAAAGCTCATTCTGTCCAATTAGAGGTAAAATGACCATGAAGCTCACCATGGGACAAATCCAATAAAAAATATAGGGAGCAACACAGCCATAGGGTGCATAGTCTTTCTTAACATCATAAAAACCTTAACCCAAAGAGATTATGTTGATTCCGTCTCAAATTTGACTGAGAAATTCCTTCTACTTATGCTCCACAATGACATGCAAACTGTTATTCTCACCATTGGGTTTGAACTTCCAGTCAATCAATTCCAGTGCAGACTGTCCCATTGTATCAATAATCAGCTCAATCTTCCTTGTCAATCAATCTTCTGCAGGAATGAAGGTACTCTACATATTGTTCGCATGCCTGATGCCAGACTGAGAACAAGAATTCTTCTCACAAATTCATCGTAGCAAGAGATTTTCAGAAAGACTGGGTGAACGATTCAAAGGTTTTCTGAGTGTCCTTGAAAATCTTTAATAACTTACTGATTCTTTGGAATTTCTGACTACTGACAGCTCAGACTGAAGTAAGCACTGATCAGTTCAGATCAATGGCCGTTACTGAATTATGCATCTTGATTCCCGTGTCTGTTTTCTATGCTATTTAAGCTTGCCTCCACATTAATGGCCATGTTTGTGGCAATCTTCAAGTTAATTGAATGACACCCCAGCGGTATGAACATTGACTTCTCCAATTTCAGGTAGTCCTTGCTTTCTCCCTCTTTCCCCTCCCCTTCGCAGCACTCCCAAAGACCACTGTCTTCGCCTCTTCCTTTCTTCTTCCCGCCCCCACATCAGTCTGAGAAGGGTCTCGACCCAAAACGTCACCTATGCCTTCACTCCATAGATGCTGCCTCACCTGCTGAGTTTCTCCAGCATTTTTATCTACCTTCAATTTTTCCAGCATCTGCAGTTCCTTCTTAAACACTAAGCAATTAATGATCACTGAAAAAGAACAACCTCATATACAATCTCAAATTTGGTCCCTATTAGTTTAGTTTAGTTCAGAGATACAGCACAGAAACAGGCCCTTCGGCTCACCGAGTCCGTGCCGACCAGCGTTCCCCGCACATTAACACTACCCTACACACACTGGGGACAATTTTACATTTATACCAATCCAATTAACCAACAAACCTGGACGTCTTTGGAGTGAGGGAGGAAAACCGAAGATCTCGGAAAAAAAACGGGGAGAACGTACAAACTCTGTACTGACAGCACCCGTAGTCAGGATCGAACCCGGGTCTCTGGTGCTGTAAGGCAGTACCTCTACCGCTGCACCACCATGCCACATTCAAACGCCCTCATTATAACATGGGGATTTACAGCAACAATCATAGAAAGAAAACAGACGTTTCAGAAAATTAAACCCTTTTCAATTTTATGAGAGGCCATGCGATTTATAACATTTAATAAAATTAATTCGGAGTATCACTTCCCAATGTTTTCCTTACTACCTCCTCATATATAACCATATAACCATATAATGCCCAATGATCATTACTTATACTTTTTTTGACACTGTCTCCTCATCAGACATTAATACATTTACATTTAATGTGAATAAAGTCCACTTCTTGCAGCAGTCTCCATTGTGCTACAATAAAATATATCCCTTCACTCCAATCTGATGTGCCACATTTATACTAGAGCACAGAGTCATCCACAGTTTGACTCTTGCATTGTACAGGTGCTGCAGAAAATGTAAGCAGAGGAGTTTTGGACCGCACCTATTCATTTTACAGTCATTTTATTTTATTTTTACAATGGATTTCATTTATTTTGCATTTAGAGAATAATAAGCATGTCCCACATCCTGACTCTTGCTCATGAAACTGAATACAAAAGGATTGATTATTGTGTCATCAGCATAGTGACATATTTTCCACCATGTACTAGCCGTAAGAAATAATTGTAGTCTACAAAGGAGCCATCATAAAGATTATGATTAAGACACAAAACAAGTAATATATGGCGATTTTTTTTAATATATAGAAGGCCATTTCGTTTAAAAATGCCTGTCTAAAAAATAAATGGTACTCTAGCATGCCGAAACTAATGATTTCAAATGTCTTTTCTTCTGCTTATTTATATAACTTAGGCTCTATCAGACAGGCTCAGTCCAAAGTAACCATTGTTGTGTGATTAATATTGCAAAGACTGTGAGCATGAATCCATCAGGGTATAGGAGGTTACAGAGGCACTGGCCCCATTTTCATTTTGTCCTGCTTTTAAGTGACTTAGAGCTTTCACTCATGAACATTTAAATATGTTTAAAATCACATACTTTCCTTCAGTTTGAACTGCGAGTCCTGCTAAGCACAGCGTTTTCACACAGGTCCACGTGAGTCAGGGTCATGGCCAATTGTGCTTATTAGAAAAATTAAGTCATTCCAAGTGGCTGAATGTTTTATAAAGATGAATGACCTTTAAAAATCAGAGACCACAAAGGGCTTCGAGCCGTGGTACAACAACCCGTGGACTATCTGCTCTGCTCTTATATTTATAATCTATTTATGATTGGGAACGCAGAAGAATTTCCCTCAAGAATCGTCAAATGGTCCAGTACATTTCAGCAGTTTGCAACAGGGGATTTCCTTGGAGCATTTAGATGCATATTACAAAAAAAACAATCCACTTTCTCTTTCAACTCTTTTTTTTATTAAATGGATTGTGCAGAATGTCCAGGGATCTTTTTTTGCTGGGCCAGCAATCATTTTCATTAGCAGGAAAGCCTAAGTTCACACAATTACTACCACAACTGCAACATTATCTTTCACTGCACCCTCAACATTGGAGGGATCACAAATCAGAAAGCATTAGACTTTCAGGTCACATTGTTGTTCATTCTCAGTGTTCCACAGCTGCAGGGCAGGTCTCTGAAATAATCAGTGAACAAGAGACACTTGGTATTCCACTATTACTAATATTGCAGCTAATAATTGTTGTGGGAATTTGAGTTCATTTTGCCCACTTCCAGGCAGCTCCACACATACTTAATGGCAAGAACTCTTCTCATAGTAGAAAATTAGAAACCTCCCTACATTGAGAGGTGTTCGAAGCGGCAGTGTGGATAATGCAATGCGGGGTCCGCTGTGTCGTGGTTCCTGCTGACCTTATGTTATAATGCACAATGCACTCATTAAAATAAATATTTGCCCTACTTGTGCATAGCATGTAATATCTGGAAGTGCCACTGAGTCAGTTATCAGCGATGAACATATCTGGTGAACAGGCTTACAATCAAACAGGTGGGGTCAGGGAATGATTGGAGGCAGAACCACCCATTCAGCACGCTACTGTGTTGGAAGTTGGATAGACTGACTGATTTCTGTTCAGCAAGTACATTAAAAATATAGTGCAGAGACTTAAAAACGTTGAGTTACTCCAGCTTTCTGTGTCTATCTTTGAAATGGTGTTGAGGTACAGGCATATTTGAATTCCTGGATAACTACGAAAAGGAATGAGCCATTCAGGCTTGATGAACTGATTGCATGAGGTGAGCAATCAACCACTCTATATTTCTGCATTTTGTTTGAACGTATAAAATTGGTGGGTAAGTATATTTGGTTATTTTTTGTATTTATCGACCAGATACTCAGTTAAACAACAAGAGTGAAGGTATGACAGAAATTATGCCCAGACAACTTTGGAATTTCTCTTTATTTGCGATTCCTGGGAGGGGGTGAGGGGGGGGGGGGTTGGTGGGGGGGGATAAGGTCTTTGAAGAGAGGGCAACATTTAAAGATCATCCAGTGAGGATGTTGACGTGTTGATTCAGCGCAAAGCAGACAGTGCAATTAAGCAGACAGTTCCAACTTCGAGCAAGGAATCACAGGGGGAATTGTGCTCAGGGTGATCTGCGACTTAGGTGGCCATGTTGCAGGGGCTAAACAGTGGCTGCCATGTTATTCCAGGTGGTAGGGAACATGGTTTTTCCACATGCTGCTGAGAAGGCCTCAGTGAGTCGCTTCCATCCATTGGGGAGCTCATCATCCTGCAGCCAGCGGTGGACTGTGGTGGGCTGTGGTAACTGCTGATGGCTGTGAATATGTATTTTGGATTCAAGACAACTGCTTTACCCTTAATAAACTCAAGAGTTTTAATTGCCTTTGGAACTGGACTTGATAACTGTACCTGCAGCACCATATTGGAAGGACCATATTTTACAAGCCTGAGCAAAGTGAAGCGTCTTTGGCAGGTCAGGAGCTGAGATTCTTGCCCCCGATGCCTCCTCCACATCCATTGTGTTCCTGCGGACACAATAGTTGAGTACTTAGTCTGGGTCACTTTGTGATTCTCAGACAGCTGGTTGTGGAAAATGAACAATAGTACCAAGTTTGAGAGTCAAGAAGAAATAGTGAAACTTCACATAGCTGGTGACAGTTAATGTCCAGACATGGGTGTAGCAAGATGACCACTCGGCATGGTGTTGCTATAGGGATGATGCAGTGGCGCAGCGGTAGAGTTGCTGCCTTACACTGCCAGAGACCTGGGTTTCATCCTAACCACGGGTGCTGTCTGTACGGAGTTTGTACATTCTCCCCGTGATTGCGTGTGCACTGGATGATCTGCGCCACTCATGTGAAGTGTGGCAAATGAGGTGTATTGTGACTGTACATGTAGAGATGATGGCACAATGGGCTAAGTGTTCGGCTGGTAACCGGAAGGTAGCCGGTTCGAATCCCGCTTGGAGTGCATACTGTCGTTGTGTCCTTGGGCAAGACACTTCACCCACCTTTGCCTGTGTGTGAATGTGTGTGAGTGATTGGTGGTGGTCGGAGGGGCCGTAGGCGCAGATTGGCAGCCACGCTTCCGTCAGTCTGCCCCAGGGCAGCTGTGGCTACAGAAGTAGCTTACCACCACCGAGTGTGACTGAGGAGTGAATGAATAATGCGATGTAAAGTGCCTTGAGTATTAGAAAGACGCTATATAAATCCCATCCATTATTATTATTATTACCATGTTCTTCTTCTACCTCCTCTATATCCTTCACCTTTCTCTCTGTGCATTGCATATGGGCTGTGCTTTCATTTTTGCCAGATTGTGAAGAATGTTCTTCTTCTTATTCTTAGGCCACCTTCGGTCATGGCTGACCATGGGTGTCTCCAGGGTGTTATTCCCTATATGGAGGATGCCTGTGAGTGACTGTGTTTATATTAGTGAGTGGTACCCATGTCTGATGATGACTTAAGACACAGAAAGGTGGAGTAACTCAGCGGGACAGGCAGCATCTCTGGAGAGAAGGAATGGGTGATGTTTCGGGTCGAGACCCTTCTTCAGACTTTATCCTAATTTAATTTTTTAATAAAAGTGTTCTGTGCTCAATCCTGCATGGGTCTCCACCCACTGTTGTAGAGGAGAAAGGTGAATTCCCAGGTCTGAAGAAGGGTTTCGGTCCGAAACGTTGCATATTTCCTTCGCTCCATAGATGCTGCTGCACCTGCTGAGTTTCTCCAGCACTTTTGTCTACCTTCGATTTTCCAGCATCTGCAGTCCCTTCTTAAACAAAGGTGAATTCCCATCTTCTTCATTAGGCAAAACACCTCCATCTTCTGATATGTCACCTTGGTCAGCTTGGAGCCTCAGACAGAATGGCCAAGTGGGAACTCTGCCAGTGGAAGAGTTTGGGAAGAGAGTTATAAATGCATGTCCATCACACAGACTAGAAGGGGCAGAAGGCTCCTGGAATTCAATTGTGATCTCTACCTGCACAAAAGATCCTAACATCTCTGAGCACAAGAAAACCACAGTCTCCACATGCAATTGCTGTCATCTCTAATTATTGTGTGCATGGTCAGCAAGATATTAATTTGACTTGTTTAACATAACTACTTCTACTTGAAAGAACGCATAGAATAAGTGCATGTGGCAGTCCTCCTGGAGCCTGCTGTATTAGGACTCAGTTATGCAAGGGAATCCATACGATAGCCTCCATTGAAAATGTACCCAACTGACTTTAATTCACAGAGCATGTCCATGTGTTATACACCATGAAGGGCTTACACTTTATGTATTGGTTACAGGTATTTCAGTCCCTTTTATCTTATTCTGAATAAAAATGTCAAAACAAATTGTTGTACATGACATAGGCAAACACAAATGAATCATATATAGAGAGTTGAGAAACTGAGCCAATTACAGATGCCTTGCTGCATGGAAAGTAGGTCAGGACAGATATGAAAGCTTGCATAATTGTCTATCATAACGAATCATTGCTTTTTAAAATTAAAATAATTTGGATTTGGTTACAATTTACATGGCCAGGTTCTGCATGTGTAGCTATACCTGAAAACAGTTTCTGGTTAAGAATAAACAGAGCATTATATCAATAGTCCAATGCATGGCCTCTTAACTTTTAAAGCTTTTGTTCACACTAATTGCTGGTGGGACCAGTTGCACATTGACGCTGTGTTTCTCCTGTGCTGGAAGCCCGAGGGATTCTTGTGTGGAGAGAGATCACAATCAAGGCCTCACACTCATTTCACCACTACCATCGGATAGAAGGTACAGGAACCTGTAAACTGCAGTGTCCAGGTTCAGGACACTAAATATATACACACTATACACACACATAAACAATAATAGTGCAAAAATACAAAGCCAATGCCGCCAAGTCTATGTAGTTCAGAGGTTATTTGGAGGTTGTAGTGTTTAATAGCCCAATGGCTGTAGGGAAGAAGCTGTTCCATACATATACACGCACATACATGCACACATACACACACATATACACATACATATATACACGTGTGAAATTCTTACTTGCAGCAGCACAACGGAATATGTAAACATAGTACACTGCAAACAATATAATAAACAAGAAAAAAAGTTCAGTGTGTCTACATATACACACACATACATACACACACACACACACACACACACATGTGTGTATATATGCGCATGTGTATATACACACACTGAACTTTTTTTTCTCGTTTATTATATTGTTTGCAGTGTACTATCTTTACGTATTCTGTTGTGCTGCTGCAAGTAAGAATTTCATTGTTCTAGCTGGGACATATGACAATAAAACTTTCTCGACTTGACTCTTGAGGTTTAAGCATCAATTTCTATTGATTAATCTTCAGAAATTGAGAAAGTTAAGAAGTAGGTTTCTTTTATTTCACTTTAAACATGAGAGACAACACCAACCAATGTAAGGAAGGGAAACGACATTGGTGATAGAATTTGAGCCAATAAAAGGCACCACAAAGATTGATAGCCTAATATATCCTAATTGTCCTATACAGATAGAAACCTTGTTTTTCAGTTCTTTGTTCGGTAAGTTCTGTAGTTTTGTGCTGCCCTGCAGCTTTACTTTGTAGTTTAGTTAAACTTTTGTTCTGAAACTGTAACACCTGTAAACTGCAAATAAAGAAATGCTTAAGAAGGAACTGAAGATGCTGGAAAATCGAAGGTAAACAAAAGTGCTGGAGAAACTCAGCGGGTGCAGCAGCATCTATGGAGCGAAGGAAATAGGCAACATTTCGGGCTGAAACCTTCGGCCCGAAAAGTTGCCTATTTCCTTCACTCCATAGATGCTGCTGCACCCGCTGAGTTCCTCCAGCACTTTTGTCTACCAATAAAGAAATGCTTGTCGCCTACTGCCAGACCCTGTGTGTTATTTAAATAGCATGCTTTGACTATCATCAAGGACCCAATTACACTAATCCTGTACAGATTATTTTCTATGCTCACCACATTCCCATCAACTAACCCTGAATTCTATCGCTCCCTGTTTTTTCACAGGTTAATCCTGCAGCCTAATTAAAGAGTAGGTTAACAGAACATTAAAGCAAGGTGTTTCAACTAAAACCCAGTTTAGATACAATGAAAGGTCTTAACACCAAGATAATGCAGCACAAGAAAACAATGAAGCATGTGGGTCAGGACTCGGTAGAGGAATTACATAGATGGATTGTAGAAAGTAAGGGAAGAAAACCATATAGCAAAGAGGCCGAAAAACATAAAAACAGACCTAAGTGATACATAAAAGGTTGTAAAAATCACTCCAAATCTTTGGTCTCAAGTGATTGTGTGGATTTCCTCCAGGTGCCATAGCTTCCTCCCGCATCCAAAGATGTGCTGGTAAGTCATTTACCCCGAGTATAGATTAATGCCAGTAAGAATTGAAGGAGAAATAATGGATTCAGAGCAATATAATGGGAAGGGGGACATGGGAATGCACTTGTTGGGACCAGTGTAAACTTGATGGACCGCATGACCGAAGATAAACACAAAAAGCTGGAGTAAATCAGTGGGTCAGACAGCATCTCTGCAGAAAAGGAATAGGTGATGTTTTGGGTCGAGACCTTTCTTCAGATGACCTCCTCTGTGGTTACAAATATCAAACAGCAGTTTGATAGTGAACAGAGAATGCATGAGCTCTCAACTGAATTTACAATCAGAAGTGATTTGGTAGTTGTTGTGGATTTACTTATAATCTCACAATTTTGTTTAGTTTTGTACCTATGCATCATAAACGATGTGGCAAACCATCAATTTGTCCTCGACCAACTAGGTAGAAGCTATGGCCAAGAACGCTCACCCATACATGAGTACAATAGGTAGTCCAAAAAGGGAAAGGAAACATTGCGCAGAATACAGTGTTACAGCTACAGAGAAAGTGTAACTAAAAAGTGCAAAGTAGGTTGGAAAATCAGGAATACATCCTTCGCTTATGAGAAGTACATTCACCATACACAGTCCCAGGCTAGTTACGATCACTGTAAAGGGCCTTTCCCACTTTCACGACCTAATTCACGACCTTTTTTACTCGTGGACATTTTTCATCATGCTAGAAAAATGCCCCGACCTACTTGATGCCATGAGTACCTACGACTAGCATCACGGCCTGCTACGACCTCCTAAGGGCTCCTACGACCTTGTGACGACCATGCTGCAAGTATGAATCAAGGGAAAACTTAGCAGAGGTCGTGAGTTAGGTCATGAAAGTGGGACAGGCCCTTAAGTCCAGCACTATCTAATTAAGCCTTTGAATTTTCTTATTACAATGTTAAGGTCAATATTGATGTTGCAATTGAACATTTTGGTAACTCACTGTTGTACAGTTGATAATATCGAGATAGTATTTCTTGGCAACATAGAGTTATTTAAAAAATAAATTAATATTCACCACCTAATTGTTATGATTCTTGCATAAAATGGAAATGTTATGACTGTTTTATTTGTATTTTAATGTCGCTGTTATTTTACCTGCACTTTTTTTATTCGTACTGTTTTATCAGGAACTGGATATTTTTTTTAAATCGCTTTATTTATGCGTGAAATGTTTAAGTTTTTATGTGCGATGCTCCGGTATTCTCTGGGAAACGTCTTCTCACTTTGCACTTTACAACTGTTGCTTTGCAAGATGACAATATAGGATGATAATAATGATAATAATGATAATAATATATTATGCATCATGTGTTCTACAATCTTTAAATAGTTGTTTCACCAATCTTTAAACAATTACACAGGTGAAAAACAAGTGTTAAGATTATTAATACCAACACATTTCGGTATTTGTTGTATTATTTTCTGTATAGATATTTTATGAATTAATCCAAACCTGCTAGTTGGCCTCAAATTTATACAACCAATGAAATTAAGATTTCAATTTACTTTGTAAATAGGTTTCTGTCAAATGTTTCTTGGAATTTATTCATCACAAACATTACTGTGACTGCTGAAGTTGACCATGGTAATGGACATTTGTTTGACATTCTCAGTTCAGATGATTGTAAAATTGTGTCTGAGATAGCTTACTCACAAAAGAAACCTACAATGTGAAGTGGCATGGAATAACATCGACAGAGGATTGTCAGTTGGTTGGTTGAGTCTGAGCTAGCTAGACCCCATTCCCACTCATTTCCCATGGTATTTTGAGAACTGATGCAATTCCCTTTATGATAATGGACTGTATCTCCCTGAATCTAGCCCAGTGCCCAGACATACAGTGGGAAGTACCTGCCTACTGTGTATATGGAAGGCCAGGTGAACCTACAGCACCTGAGAGGTATCTCACATGACAGAGCGACTCCTTACTGCGAGACAGTGTATCCCGAGGCCCTACATTTAGAATGCTCTGACTGCTTCTGCTGGAGACATTTAAAAACTATTCAATTAGATTTAAATTATATAAAACATTAAGAAAATTAAAAGGTAAATTTAATAAAAACACATTAGCATATTGATAAATGACTGAAAAGTAAGTTAACGGAAAACAAGTAGAATACGTGCAGGAAGGAACTGCAAATGTTTGGTTACACTGTAGATAGACCCAAAATGCTTGAGTAACTCAGTGGGACAGGCAATAACTCTGCAGAGAAGGAATTCGTGACATTTCGGGTCGAGACCCTTCTTCAGATTCGACCCAAAACGTCACCCATTCCTTCTATCCAGAGATGCTGCCTGTCCCGCTGAGCTACTCCAGCATTTTGTGTCTATCTTCTATTTTAATAATAATAATAATAATAATAAATGTTATTTATGGGCGCCTTTCAAGAGTCTCAAGGACACCTTACAAAAATTGAGCATGTAGAGGAAAAACATGTAAGGGGAATGAAATAAATAGTAGAGACATGACTAGTACACAAAGTAAAGACAGAATTCAATACAAAACACAGTATGAGGCAATTAATGCACAGATGAAAAGGGACGGGGACGTGGGGCTAAGGATAGGCAGAGGTGAAGAGATGGGTCTTGAGGCGGGACTGGAAGATGGTGAGGGACACGGAATTGCGGATCAGTTGGGGGAGGGAGTTCCAGAGCCTGGGAGCTGCCCTGGAGAAGGCTCTGTCCCCAAAACTGCGGAGGTTGGACTTGTGGATGGAGAGGAGACCGGCTGATGTGGATCTGAGGGACCGTGAGGGTTGGTAGGGGGAGAGGAGGTCAATGAGATATGAGGGGGCCAGATGGTGGAGGGCTTTGTAGGTGAGGATCAGGATTTTGTAGGTGATCCGGTGGGAGATGGGAAGCCAGTGAAGTTGTTTGAGGACTGGAGTGATGTGATGCCAGGATTTGGTGTGGGTGATGAGTCGGGCGGCTGCGTAGAATACGTATCTTTTTCACTGGGTCATCCACTCCATTCAAATGAATAGAGTCAGCATTTACAGGCCAGCCCTCTGTGACTTAGAGTGCTGCTCACTCCTCTCTTCAATATGTAACTGCTCTGCTGCTGAACCTTGTATCACTGATTCTATTCAATGTGTATGTCTGAGATTTACTGGGCATCGAACAACTGAGATCAGGCAGTTCCTAATAATAATAATAATGGATGGGATTTATATAGCGCCTTTCTAGAATACTCAAGGCACTTTACATCGCATTATTCATACACTCCTCAGTCACACTCGGTGGTGGTGAGCTACTTCTGTAGCCACAGCTGCCCTGGGGCAGACTGACGGAAGCGTGGCTGCTAATCTGCGCCTACGGCCCCTCCGACCACCACCAATCACTCACACACATTCACACACAGGCAAAGGTGGGTGAAGTGTCTTGCCCAAGGACACAACGACAGTATGCACTCCAAGCGGGATTCGAACCGGCTACCTTCCGGTCGCCAGCCGAACACTTAGCCCATTGTGCCATCTGTCGTCCCTAATGCCCCCGTCCCACTTAGGAAACCTGAACGGAAACCTCTGGAGACTTTGCGCCCCACCCAAGGTTTCTGTGCAGTTCCCGGAGGTTTTTGTTAGCCTCCCTACCTGCTTCTACTACCTGCAACCTCCGGCAATCACCTGCAACCTCTGGGAACCGCATGGAAACCTTGGGTGGGGTGCAAATTCTGCAGAGGTTTCCGTTCAGGTTTTCTAAGTGGGACAGGGGCATTAAACACCTGATAGCTGCATATAATCCAGATTTAGTGCTTTCTGTATTCATTCTTAGGTTTGATATTAGATTACCCATTGGATTTTGAAATAATTCAAGCTAAACTCTTTGTTTTACCCAGGAAAGAAAAGTGCTTTGAAAATTTAGCAGGAAATGCCCAGCAATCCAAGCAGCATCTCTGACGAGAGAAACAGTTAATGCTTCAGGTCAATGACCTTTGATCAGAAATGCTGGTGACATATAGTAGGTTTTCTAAATTGCAGTCTTTGGTGCAGAATTTCTGATTAACAGTTAGGTTAGTGGAAAGGATAATGTGAACAAAGAGCAAGCAAAGTTCCATAACAAAGACACAGAACTTACAAATCTTGCAGGTGTCCACTGACAGTCATTGTTTCCATTAATATTTCATATATTTTTCATTTAGATTTATGTCAATATTTCTTTATAATTACATTACCTACTTCTATTATTTATTTCAAAGACTACTTTGATTACTGGGTTATTCTTTCCATGTTGGGTTTAATTTTCTCGAATTGATATCAGTTACATCTCAACTCTTTCTTAATAGTTTCATTATTTTAACTTTATTACTATAGATGCAATTTATTCCTATTACTTTGATTTTCCATCACAGCTATCCCTTCCACTGTTCATCAAACGATACTGTAAAATTCATGATATAAGACTTTTATCATTAGTCTTTCTTCTGTGATACTTTTTCATTTTTTTTACTGCTACATTTCTCTCAACCATCAGAAGACATTTAACATTTAAATAGTTGGCGTGCATTTTATATTTCTTTCCCCTGATTGCAAAACAATGATATTTTGGTGATATTGACTCAGCCTTAAGAAAAAACTAAATGTATTAATATAACTAAAAACCAGCTTTATTTCCATGCAATATTCAGGGGGCATTATAAATGTGAGTCTTAAATGTGACTGCTACAACCAGCCCTTTGACTGATTTATATGTAAGGAAAATCACGATCATATTTTAAATTATGCTATTCCCCTTTTTATTGCTTCTGTTTGAACATTTCACATTGCTTCACAATTTTGTACCTTTTAGGATTCCAATCTTTTGGTAGTAGGAATGCAGTCACTGAATATTTTAGTGATCTTTTCTTGATGAACCACTACATATTTTTTTTAAAAACCTCTCAATAAGAATGTAATATTTAAAATCTGGCCTCATCTGCTTTCACAGGAGAGATCCCATGACAGTATTTTGAATAAGCACCAAGGACATTGGATAAATACAATCTAAACTGATGGAATACTGATTGAATTTATATTATTTCTAACATGATGTTCTCACTGAAGTTAGACACAAAATGCTGGAGTAACTCAGCGGGACAGGCAGCATCTCTGGAGCGAAGGAATGGGTGACGTTTCGGGTCGAGATCCTTCTTCAGACTGAGCGTGAAGGGAGAGGGAGGTACAGAGATAAGGAAGAGATCAAAAGAGATGAAGTTCAAGGAAAATGTAGAAAAGGTAGAATTACCAATTTCCATTGTTAGCTAGGGGAAGGTGACGACAAAGCAAACAGAGATACAGTGTAGGTACACAAAAATGCTGGAGAAACTCAGCGGGTGCAGCAGCAGCATCTATGGAGCGAAGGAAATAGGCAACGTTTCGGCCCGAAATCCTTCTTCAGACCCGAAGGAAATAGGCAACGTTTCAGGCTGAAACCCTTTATTCAAATGTTATCATGTTCCACTGATAAAAATGAAAATAATATAGATTAAGATATATTATTAACCTATGAGTAAGTATTCAAATATAACATACAGTGTAATCAGGGGGGCATGATGTTATCACTTCATCGGTGATTCTCTGAAATAGTTTAATTTAATATTTACATTCTATTGAAGTAAGAAATATGAATTAAAGCAACAGAGAGACATATACAAATTAATACAATGCACTGTTCAACCATTGGGATGCAATATTTGGCCAAAGTTCAGAATATATACTGCATGTATTTTATTTGCGTTTATAACACTTCTTCATTTTTCCCTGGACCTATCCCATTTTAAACCCTCCTGAATAGTAATTCTATATCTCCATGAACAATTTCCATAATTTCCTCAACTCTAATTTTCTGGAATCTTTGAAATGTTAGGGTTTTATCGAACTCCTGAATGTGTGGCTGCTATTTGATATATTTATGATGAAATACAATGCCTCCAATTTTAAACAATGCTTGTGGGTCAAATTGAAACTCTTTTTCTTATGAGATGTTTGTAGCTGAATTGCTATAATGCAGGTGCTGCAAAAATATAGAGGCTGCTTTGAAATATATGATAACATTGTTGGAATGTTGAGGAAGTGTGCAAATTCCATGGTTATTTGAATTGATTGTTATGTTTGACTTGCAGAAAAAAGATTATCACAATTTTTGTTCATCAGAAGCAATTCGCTTTCTCCCGAAGTAACATGCATAACAATCCAAATTATATATTATCTGAAGGTCGGATATTGTTTTATTATTTTTAATTCAGTGAATACAATAAATGTTAACCAATTTGTGGCAGCTTTTGGGCTGAAAAGTTAAAAAAAAGAAATGTAAGTAAATTAATCTTATTGAAAATAATTAACTAAAATAGCTTTGGAAATATTGAATATATTATTCAAATGTTATGATGCTCCACTGATAAAAATGAAAATAATATAGATTAAGATATATTACTAACCTATGAGTAAGTATTCAAATATAACATATTGTAGGTATATTCAAATATAACAGAGAAAATATAACAAGAAGATTTACGAGGATGTTGCCAGGACTAGAGGGTCGGAGCTATAGGGAGAGGTTGAGTAGACTAAGATTCTATTCCTTGGAGCGCAGGAGTATGAGGGGTGATCTTATAGAGGTGTATAAGATCATGAGAGGAATAAATCTGCACAGAGTCTCTTGCCCAGAGTAGGTGAATCAAGGACCAGAGGATATACTGTAGGTTTAAGGTGAAGGGGAAAATATTTAATAGTAATCTGAGGGGTAGCTTTTTCACACATAGAGTGGTGGATGTGCAGAACAATCTGCCAGAGGAGGTAGTTGAGGCTTGGACTATCCCAATGTTTAATAAACAGTTAGAGAGGTATATGGATGGGACAGGTTTGGAGGGATATGGACAAAATGTGGGCAGGTGGGACTAGTGTAGCTGGGACATGTTGGCCAGTGTGGGCAGGTTGGGCCAAAGGGACTGTTTCCACACTATATCACACTATGACTCTATAAATTCAGATTCATGTTTATTCACTGTAGCTGTGCCTTCAACACATAATCCTATTCAAACTGATCACCAATCTCCTGGTCCTTGGAGTCAACACCCACTTCTGCCATGAGATTCTTGACCTGTTGACCCATAGACAGATGGCGTAGTGGGCTAAGTGTTCGGCTGGCAACCGGAAGGTAGCCGGTTCGAATCCCGCTTGGAGTGCATACTGTCGTGTCCTTGGGCAAGACACTTCACCCACCTTTGCCTGTGTGTGAATGTGTGTGAGTGATTGGTGGTGGTCGGAGGGGCCGTAGACGCAGATTAGCAGCCACGCTTCCGTCAGTCTGCCCCAGGGCAGCTGTAGCTATAGAAGTAGCTCACCACCACCGAGTGTGACTGAGGAGTGAATGAATAATGTGATGTAAAGCGCCTTGAGTATCTAGAAAGGCGCTATATAAATCCCATCCATTATTATTATTATTATTATAGACTACAATCAGTGAGGATAAACAACAAAGCATCCTCCACAATAATTCTCAACACCCGCATGGATGCATTCTCAGACCCTTAATATACTTCCTATACACTTACAACAGTGTGGCCAAATTCAGCTCCAAACTCCATCTACAGGTTTGCAAATGACACCATTGTAGTGGGCTGGAACTCGAGCAATGATAAGATGGAGTACAGGAAGGAGATAGAGAGCTTTGTAACATGGTGTCAAGGTAACAACCTCCCTCAATGCCCGCAAGATGAAGGAGGTAGTTATTGACTTCAGGAAGTGTGCAGTACTAAATGCCCTATCAGCATCAATGGAGCCAAAGTAGAAATGATTAAGAGTGTTATGTTCCTGGGTGTAAATATCACCAACCATCTGTACTGGATTAACACATTGAAGCTATGGCCAAAATTGCTCACCCACACATCGACTTTCTGAGGAGACTAAGGAAGCTTGGCATGCCTTGAACAACTCTTACCAACTTCTACAGATGCATCATAGAAAGCATACCATCGGGTTGCACCACAGCTGAATTCGGGAACAGCTTTGCTCAAGATCCCAAGAGGTTGCAGAGTTGTCATGTAGCCCAGTCCATCACGCAGAGCAGACTCTCCACCATCGACTCATCCATACTTCATGTTACCTTGGGAAAGCAGCCAACTAAATCAAGAACCTTTTTCACCCCGATCATTCCCTCTTCTCTCCTTTCTCATTGGGCCGAAGATACAAAATCTTGCAAGCACGTTCCAGCAGGCTCAAGAACATCTTCTTTCCCACTGTTATCAGATGACTAAGTGATCCTTGCATACAGTATCTTAACCATATAACAATTACAGCACGGAAACAGGCCATCTCGGCCCTTCAAGTCCGTGCAGAACATTTATTTTCCCCTAGTCCCATCTACCTGCACTCAGACCATAACCCTCCATTCCTTTCCCGTCCATATACCTATCCAATTTATTTTTAAATGATAAAATCGAACCTGCCTCCACCACTTCCACTGGAAGCTCATTCCACACAGCTACTACTCTCTGAGTAAAGAAGTTCCCCCTCATGTTACCCCTAAACTTCTGTCCCTTAATTCTCAAGTCATGTCCTCTTGTTTGAATCTTCCCTACTCTCAATGGGAAAAGCTTATCCACGTCAACTCTGTCTATCCCCCTCATCATTTTAAAGACCTCTATCAAGTCCCCCCTTAACCTTCTGCGCTCCAAAGAATAAAGACCTAACTCGTTCAACCTTTCTCTGTAACTTCGGTGCTGAAACCCAGGCAACATTCTAGTAAATCTCCTCTGTACTCTCTCTATTTTGTTGACATCCTTCCTATAATTAGGCGACCAAAATTGTACACCATACTCCAGAATTGGCTTTACCAATGCCTTGTACAATTTTAACATTATATCCCAACTTCTATACTCAATGCTCTGATTTATATAGGCCAGCACACCAAAAGCTTTCTTTACCACCCTATCTACATGAGATTCCACCTTCAGGGAACTATGCACAGTTATTCCTAGATCCCTCTGTTCAACTGCATTCCTCAATTCGCTACCATTTACCATGTACGTCCTATTTTGATTTGTCATGCCAAGATGTAGCACCTCACACTTATCAGCATTAAACTCCATCTGCCATCTTTCAGCCCACTCTTCCAAATGACCTAAATCTCTCTGTAGACTTTGAAAATCTACTTCATTATCCACAACACCACCTATCTTAGTATCATCTGCATACTTACTAATCCATATCTTAGGGAGACTTCCAACCTACCACACGCTGGAGTTTTTCTCTGTAAATTTAGTTTAGAGGTACATTGTGGAAATGGGCCCTTTGGCCCACCGAGTCCGTGCTAACCAACAATCCCCGCACATTAACACTATCCTATACACTAGGGTCAATTTACACTTATACCAAACCAATTAACCTGCAAGCCTGTAGCTCTTTGGAGTGTGGGAGGAAACCGAAGATCTCAGAGAAAACCCACTTGTTCGCGGGGAGAACATACAAACTCCGTACAGACAGCACCCGTAGTCGGGATCAAATCCGAGCTTCCGACGCTACAAGTGCTGTGAGGCAGCAACTCTACCGCTGAGCCACCGTGTCGCCCATGTAAAACTACATTCTGAACTCTGCTTTTTTTCTCCTTGAGCTATCTGTTGCACTTGTGTAAGGCTTGATTGTACTCATATTTAGTATGACTTGATTTAATTGGAAAGCACACAAACAAAGGCTTTTCACTGTATCTCGGTACAGGTGACAATAATATACCAATACCAATACCAATAAGTTAAATGGCGGTCAGTGCAGCTGCTGCATTAAAAGCAAAGTCTCAACAGGGATGGAGTACGATAAAGCTGCCTTATCCTTGGGGTGGGGATCATGACAGAAGCCTCCTCGTGGCGCTCCCCGGAAACAACGACACGATGCACTCTGTGACACATTGGGCGACCTATTCTATCAACATGTTGGACGACGACGGAAGCCAACAGCGAGCTATGCGTCTTCTGACACACGAGCGAACAATCATAGGGATAAAGTGAAGTACTGAATTGCCTCAGTTTGGGATCACCAATTTCATTATTTTTAGAATCATATCTGATTCTATCTAATCTGGAAACTGGATCCGATGTCCCAATTATTCCATATTATCCTGTATTAATCTCGACTAGTTACTGTATTACTTTTATTACTTAATAGAATTATTAAGTATGTACTTCCTGCGGCAGCTGAGGAAACACAATCTTCCACAGGCAATGATGGTCCAATTCTACGAGGCCATCGTAGAGTCTGTTCTTACCTTCTCCATCATGGTCTGGTTTGGCTCAGCCACCAAGCACGACACCTGGAGGCTGCAGCGAATCGTCCGATCAGCAGAGAACATTATTGGCTGCAACCTTCCCTCCATTGATGAACTGTACACTGCAAGGGCCAGGAAGTGAGCGGGCAAGATCATCTCTGACCCTTTTTACCCTGGCCACAAACTCTTTGAATCACTTGAATCATTCTGGAAGGCGACTCCGGATTGTCAAAACTGCCACAGCCAGACATAAAAACTGTTTTTATCCACGAGTAGTTGCTCTACTCAACAGCCAAAAATCTGTAGCCTCCCTTTGATCTGGTATTTTGTGGGTTCACATGCTTGATCAATGGTGTTTCATCATTAATGTCTTATTATTATTGATGTTTAGTGTTTTCTGAGTCATTCGTAACTGTCACTGTATGTCATGTTGTTGTTTGTGGGCGGAGCACCAAGGCAAATTCCTTGTATGTGAATACTTGGCCATTAAACTTACTTACTTATAAGAAATATTTGACAGTTGTCCTCATGTATGATATTATTTGGTTCATTTCGTGTTAAAAGATTTCACTAAGTCATTTCATTATTTTTCACTCTTTTATCCTTCGTTTTTTACCCCTCTGTATTGTGCACAGATTTTCTCTATCAACTATCTCTACTTCTTATGATTATAAATACCTCTATCAAATCATATGCAATCTCCTCTATTGCAATGATTGGTGACTTTAAAAAATAAATAAATAAATAAACGAGGAAAGGATAGTGCCTGCCTCTACTACCTCCTCTGGCAGCCCGTTCCATATACCTACCACACTCTGTAAAAATAGTTGCCTCATTGGTTCCTATTAAATCTCTTCCCCCTTGCCTCAAACCTCTGTCCTCTTGTTCGTGATTCCTCTGGGTAAAAGACTCTAAGCATTCACCTTGTCAAATCTTCTCATGAACATTCTCCTGCCTTCTCCCCATAACCTCTGACACCCGTCAACCCGACACCTAATCAAAAATCTATCTATCTCTGCCTTAAAAATATCCAATTACTTGGCCTCCGCAGTCTTCTGTGGCAAATAATTCCACTGATTCATTACCCTCTGATTGAATAAATTTCTCCTCATCTCCTTCCTAAAAGAACGTCCTTTAATTCTAAGGCTATGACTAGTTCGAGACTCTCCCACTAGTAGAACCATCCTCTCCACATTCACTCTATCCAAGCCTTTCACTATTCTCTACGTTTCAACGACGTCCCCCCTCATTCTTCTAAACTCCAGCGAGTACAGGCCCAGTGCCAACAAACGATCATCATAGGTTAACCTACTCATTCCTGGGATCATTTAGGGAATTTCTATCCCAATGATTTTTGCCATCAGCAGATCAGGGAACAATGAACTAAGCCCACTGCTATATTGTCACAGGAGCATGTTTTGCAAGAATGGCACATTACACAGTCAGTTGGGAAAAGGCACTGGCAGTAATTAGAGTGAACTTAAAGTAATGAAAAGATGATGAAATGGAGAATAATGAATTATTGAAAAAATGTCAGTTATAATTAGAACAATTGTCATTTGATTTGAATCGCGTAACTAATAAATTTGATGCAAGGGACTAGATTTGTTCCATTTTGTGGCTATGGACAATATTTTGGATATTTATAAAACGTAATAGTTGCTATTCTGTTAATGTTATAACTTGGTCTCCAGCTGGTGTAAATTGGTGGAAATGACTACGCAGCTAAGAGATCAGTGTCCACTCCAGCACCACGATGCTGTTCTGAGTAAATACCTATTTGGTACAGCCGTATGATGTCATAGTATTAAAGTACAAGGAAGGTCAGAAAATCAACAAGGATTTAGGATTCAATACTCAGATAGCTGTAGATAGGAAGGTATTGTTACAGTACTTTTTGCTTGAACTTAAACATCCTCAGTTGCTACAGAACATTATTGGGATTTAACGTATAGTGTGGTGAAGATACTAAATAATACGAGGTAGACAAAAGTGCTGGAGAAACTCAGCGGGTGCGGCAGCATCTATGGAACCAAGGATATAGGCAACATTTTGGGCCAAAACCCTTCTTCGGGGGGGGGGGGGGGACAGGGAGGGGGGGGGGGAGAAGGGGGGGGGGGGGAAGAAGAAAGGAAGAGGAGGAGCCAGAGGGCTGAGGGAGAGCTGGGAAGGGGAGGAGACAGCAAGGGCTACTGGAAATTGGAGAAGTCAATGTTCAAGCCGCTGGGGTGCAGACTGCCCTAGCGGAATACGAGGTGCTGCTCCTCCAATTTCCGGTGGTCCTCACTCTGGCCATGGAGGAGGCCCAGGACAGAAAGGTCGGATTTGGAATGTGAGGGGGAGGTGAAGTGCTGAACCACAGGGAGATCAGGTTGGTTAATGCGGACCAAGCGGAGGGGTTCGGCGAAACGATCGCCAAGCCTACGCTTGGTCTCACCGATGTAGATCAGCTGACATCTAGAGCAGCGGATGCAATAGATGAGTGGAGGAGGTGTACTGAATCTGTACTGAAAACATAGGTAAAACAAATAGGCAGATAGGGGAGGATTCTGTAGATGAATGCATGGCTGGAAGCATGGTGTAGGCAGGACTGTTTCAGAATCATAAGGTCATAAGGCCAAAAGGCCTGGAGGATGAAACAGATGTTCGGCAGCTGTGGCGGGGCCTGAATGCAATCACCTCCTACAAGGCGAAACCAGGAGGCAGCTCGAATGTCGGCGAAACATCACTCCCTGACGAGCTCAATGCGTTTTACGCACGCTTTGATAGGGAGAATACTGATATGCCTTCCCGATCCCCCATTCGCTGTGATGGCATTTCAGTTTCAGTCACAGAGGCCGACGTCAGGAAATCCTTCAGAGGGGTGAACCCCCGAAAAGCACCTGGACCTGATGGTATACCTGGTCATGTTATAAAAACCTGTGCGGACCAACTGGCTGGAGTTTTTACGGACATTTTCAACCTCTCACTTCTGAGGTCTGAGGTCCCCACCTGCTTTAAAAGGGCATCAATTATACCAGTGCCCAAGAAGAGTAAGGTGACGTGCCTCAATGACTATCGACCAGTGGCACTAACGCCGGTGGTGATGAAGTGCTTTGAGAGGCTGATCATGGAGCAAATCAACTCCTACCTCGACAAAAACCTGGACCCATTGCAGTTCGCTTACCGCCACAACAGATGCGATCTCGCTGGCCCTCCACTCCGCTCTGGACCACTTGGACAACAAAAACTCATATGTCAGGCTGTTATTCATCGATTACAGCTCGGCATTTAACACAATCATCCCCTCCAAGCTGGTTACCAAACTCGCAGAACTGGGTCTGCGCATCCCTCTGCAATTGGATCCTCGACTTCCTCATTCACAGACCACAGTCTGTTCGTATTGGTGGAAATGTGTCAGCCTCGATAACAATCAGCACGGGAGCACCTCAAGGCTGCGTGCTCAGCCCCCTGCTGTACTCACTCTATACCCATGACTGCGTAGCCAATCACAGTGCGAACCCCATCATCAAGTTCGCTGACGACACCACTGTTGTGGGGCGTATCACTGAAGTGGATGAGTCAGTATAGAAGAGAGATCGAGCAATTGTCCATATGGTGCCAGCGCAATAACCTTGCCCTCAACACCAGCAAAACCAAGGAACTGATTGTGGACTTTGGAAGGAGTAGGAGGGGGACCCACAGTCCCATTTATATCAACGGGTCGATGGTTGAAAGGGTCAAGAGCTTCAAATTCCTGGGCATGCACATCTCTGAAGATCTTTCCTGGTCCGAGAACACTAATGCAATTATCAAGAAAGCTCATCAGCACCTCTACTTCCTGAGAAGATTACGGAGAGTCGGATTGTCAAGGAAGACTCTCTCTAACTTCTACAGGTGCACAGTCGAGAGCATGCTGACCGGTTGCATCGTGGCTTGGTTCGGAAATTTGAGCGCCCTGGAGAGGAAAAGACTACAAAAAGTTGTAAACACTGCCCAGTCCATCATCGGCTCTGACCTTCCTTCCATCGAGGGGATTTATTGCAGTCGCTGCCTCAAAAAGGCTGGCAGTATCATCAAAGACCCACACCATCCTGGCCACACACTCATCTCCCTGCTACCTTCAGGTAGAAGGTACAGGAGCCTGAAGACTGCAACAACCAGGTTCAGGAATAGCTACTTCCCCACAGCCATCAGGCTATTAAACCTGGCTCGGACAAAACTCTGATTATTAATAACCATTTTCTGTTATTTGCACTTTATTTATTCATGTGTGTATATATTTATATCATGGTATATGGACACACTTATCTGTTTTGTAGTAAATGCCTACTATGTTCTGTGTGCTGAAGCAAAGCAAGAATTTCATTGTCCTATACAGGGACGCATGACAATAAACTCACTTGAACTTGATAAGTGATAGGTGCAGAGTTAGGCCATTCAGCCCATCAAGTCTGCTCCACCATTCAATCATTGCTGATCTATCTCTCCCTCATATCCCCATTCTCCTGCCTTCTCCCCATAACCCCTGAGTCCTGAAGCTTGGGTCAGGCTGTGGAAGAGATTAAACCAATTCCATCCAAATTAGTTAAAACTTAATAGGACCAGTACTGATATTGCCCACAAAATATTTGAGGCAAGGCCGACAAAAACTTGAACTGGAAGCAGAACATAAGCAAGTCTAGCAGGCACAGGAAAGAAAAACTGGAAAATAGGTATTAAAGGAATTTGCCAGAGCTCAGAAAATTCCTTTCAATCAGTATAGTATATGAACAGTGCCTAGACCAATTAGGGAAATGAATGATGCCACAGCTAATGCTGAAATACAGATTATCAGAACAGCTGTTCAACATTCCTGATACATACAATGCTGGAGTAACTCAGCAGGACAGGCAGCATCTCTGGATAGAAGGAATGGGTAACATTGCAGGTCGAGAATCTTCTTCAGACCCGACATGGCACAAAACATCTCCCATTCCTTCAATCCAGAGATGCTGCCTGTCCCGCTGAGTTATTCCAGCATTTTGTGTCTATCTTCGGTGTAAACCAGCATCTGCAGTTCCTACTTACACTTTCCTGATACATAGATTTTTAATGAGATAGCAAGGATAAAAAGGGAAGTGAGAAATTATAATTCAATTTAAAGAAACTAATACAGGTGCACAACCTTTTATCCGGAGTTCCGGAAACCGAAAAGCTCCGAAAACCGGACATTTTTTCCAGGATGTCGTCTGCACACCAAAGCTCGCGTTTGGCACCAAACTTGACCCGAAACGACCCACGGTCAACCCAGGTCTGTACTACTGTAGCGGCTGCCTCCTCCCCGGAGACCGGGGAGACACTTAAACATCTGTAAATCATTGCTTAAATGTTAGTCAGTTAGTTTGGAGGGCTTTTATGTGAAGGGGGGGGGGGGGGTGAAGGGGGAAACTTTAATTCTTAGTCCCCTACCTGGTCGGAGAGGCGGGGAGCGGGCAATGCCTTATCGGGTCGCCGTGCAGTAAGCTCCGGAGCGCTGTGGCCGCCGACTCCCAACATCGCGGAGCTGGGGCTGCGGGCGTCCGGCCGCGGGCGGCGCCGGTTGCAGCTCCGACCCCGGCAACTCTACCCCTGGCTGCGCGGCGCTCCAAATCCAGCGCGGCCCGCGGCCGGACGCCCGCAGCCCCAGCTCCGCGATGTTGTGTGTCGGCGGCCACAGCGCTCCAGAGCTTACCGCACGGCGACCCGGTAAGGCATTGCCCGCTCCCCGCTGGTATCCCAGCGCTGCGACGCCGCCGACTCCCAACATCGCGGAGCTGGGGCTGCGGGCGTCCGGCCGCGGGCGGCGCTGGATTTGGAGCGCCGCGCAGCCAGGCGTAGAGTTGCTGGGGTCGGAGCTACAACCGGCGCCGCCCGCGGCCGGACGCCCGCAGCCCCAGCTCCGCGATGTTGGGAGTCGGCGGCCACAGCGCTCCGGAGCTTACTGCACGGCGACCCGGTAAGGCATTGCCCGCTCCCCGCCTCTCCGACCAGGTAGGGGACTAAGAATTAAAGTTTCCCCCTTCGCTCCCCCCACCACATAAAATCTCTCCAAACTAACTGACTAACATTTAAGCAATGATTTACAATGATTCCCCGGTCTCCAGGGAGGAGGCAGCCGCTCCAGACTGTTCAAGCCGCCCGCGCTACCTACCTAATCTACACTAAAATTCTTCCATTCGGAAATCCGAAAAATTCCGAAACCCGAGAAGTGTCTGGTCCCAAGGCTTTCGGTTAAAAGGTTGTGCAACTGTATTAGAAACGGGGAGGATTGAAATGGCCAGAAGGGTCATCCTATGAGGTCAGACAAGTACAAAATGAAGCAAAGAAAGTCACAGAACATGGGCACTTACAGTCGCCCAGAAACTCAACCAAGCAATCAATTATGTGTGAAAAATGGCATGAAGTGTAAAAACAATAGGGCTGTAATATTCAGAGATTTCAATTAATTTAAAATGAAGTATTTTTTTTATCAACGATTAGCATGAGGATACCAAATTCTCCAAAGGATCCGAAGTTCTCCATGCACAAAATCCAACAAGAGAAACGATAAAGACACAAAAAGCTGGAGTAACTCAGCGGGACAGGCCGCACCTCTGGAGAGAAGGAATCGATAATGTTTCGGGTCAAGACCTTTCGTCAGACTGAGAGTGAGGGGAGAGGGAAACACAGAGGTAAGGAAGGGTACAGTGTGTGAAAAGGAGACATCAAAAGAGATGAGGCTCAAGGAAAATGTAGAAAGAGAAGGTGACAACAAAACAAACAGAGACAAAATGTAATCGGGGACAGTCTGACTGGTCAGAGAACTGGGAAGGGGGAGGGATGGAGAGAGAGGGAAAGCAAAGGTTACTTGAAGTGAGGGAAGTCAATATTCATACCGCTGGGGTGTAAGCTGCCCAAGCAAAATATGGGGTGCTGTTCCTCCAATTTGCGCTGGGCCTCACTCTGTCAACGGAGGGCAACATATTGTTTTGGGGAATGAAACTGGGCAGCTAGGAAGGATATTATTGGAAAGAAGTTTGATGGTAATTATGATAGTTTGATATAACATTATTATGAAAAAGTACAAAGAAAGAGCATGAGAGAACAGACAGTTTTGCCAAGCTGAAATGTGATTTAGCAAAACTACGCTGGAAACAGTCACGAAGATACTTCAGCATTGGAACAGTGAAAGGCATTCAGGCCATACTGACAATATGGAACAAATGTATTCTCAATAACATCAGTAGGATGATGCAAGACCTTTACCATTTTTGTACACCATGGAAGCCCTAAATGTTAAATAGAAGTGTTTGTAGTGTACACGCATTTTTGTGTTGTTTGTCATTATAGAACCAGAGAGTATTATTGCGCACTTCTGAATATCTCTTGTAAGTGTTGTCGGCAGACCTAGATATCATTCAAGAACCAATGCTGACTTGCCATATTCCTACCATTTTGAAATTCAAAGTCCCAGCTAATATCTTCTCTTAAACACATAGATAAATTCACATTTAGCTCCAACAGAACCCCCACTTTAGTGACTGATTAGTTTCTTCTTCCATTTGTGTTTCCTAAGTTTCAACAATGGCAACATTTAAGAACATTTAAGGGCAGCACAGAGGTGCAGCGGTAGAGTTGCTGCCTTACAAAGCTTACAGCTCCAGAGACCCGGGTTCAATCCCGACAACGGGCGCTATCTGTACGGAGTTTGTACGTGCTCCCCGTGACCGCATGGGTTTTCTCTGAGATCTTCGGTTTTCTCCCACACTTCAAAGACGTACAGGTTTGTAGGTTAATTGGCTTGGTATAAACGTAAATTGTCCCTAGTGTGTGTAAATGTGCAGGGATCGCTGGTCTGCGCAGACTCAGTGGGCCGAATGGCCTGTTTCTGCACTGTATCTCTAAACTCTAAACTCTAAGCTGTTGTGTTACTGTAGAGCTCATACGGAATGGGTCGTGAATGGGACATGAAAAACTCTATAGCAACTCTCTTTATAATAGTGATGACGATGAGATTGTGCAAAGACCTCGTGATTTCTACTTGATTTAATTTGCAGAGGTCTACAGGGAGGTGGTGAAAGATGTATTGCTGTCTGCAGACTACAACTAACTAGGTTTTCTAGTACATAAAGTGACTATTAGGAGCTTTCCTTGCAATAAACCAGGGCTGAGAGAATGGACAAGGTATGCCAACCTGCTGGAAGATGGAGGGCAATGAGACGGAAGAGAAGAGAATGAAAGTACACCTGAAAGACATTTGATCCAAGAATTACGGGGACAATCAATCCCCTTGCCTTAACCTAAGGGAAGAATATGTGAGACGTCAGTGTTTTCAAAGGGCATTAAATTTGCATCTACAATTGTTCCAGTTGTACTGTCAGATGCAAGGATGTGTTGCTGGTTGATGCCAGGCAACATTAGCAACAAACTTCATCCCCTCTGCTTACTTACAGGCTGAAGCTGGAGATATTACAGCAGTGTGCCATTTTCCAATTATTGTTGCATAATGTAGGTCACTGTTCCTTTCCATTCAGAGTTATTATCTTCAGTTCATTCACACTTGCTGGGGAACAGTTGCAGGGAGCACAGCATGGCGAGGATAGGCCTCCCACAGTGCAGAGTGCTATTTAGTATATTCATATCAGCTTTCAGCTGTTGCTTGTCAACACTGTCTAAACTCAGTTTCAGATTAGTTTTTTGTCTCATTTACCGAGGTACAGTGAAAAGCTTTTGTTGCGTGCTATCCAGTCAGCAGAATGGCGGGGTGGGAGATTGCAACCTTCACGTGGACCGCCCTGTTTCGACAAATGCAATCAACCCGGTGTGCACAATCAAATAAGATCAAATAGAACAAGTTGTCCTACAACTTTAGGCTGTGCACGCCATACGCAAGAAGAAGAAGAAGCAGAATGGCAATACATGATTACAATCGAGCCATTTACAGTGTGTAGATACATTGTAAGGGAATAATGCTTAATGCAAGGTAAAGCCAACAAAGTCTGATATAGGGAGGAGCACCAAAGAGGTAGATCGTAGTTCAGCACTGCTCTCTGGTTGTGGTAGGATGGTTCAGTTGCCTGATAACAGCTGGGAAGAAACTGGAATCAAAAGTGACTTAACTCCTTCAGGCTACTGCTGAATGGATGCTGAACTCATTCTAGGAAGGCGGCAATTTGCTCGCAACATACAGGTTTCGCTTTAGGTTTAGCGTCATTAATGCTGCCTGGATTGAGGTACAGTGAAAAACTTTGTTTTGCATGTTATCTAATCAAACCAGGTAATACTATGCATAGAAATAATCATGCCAAACTCAACTACAATAGGTAAAGCAAAGGGAAATATTTCGAGTGCAGTTCTCATAAGTGTTACGCGTCAGTTCCAGAAACAAATTCCAATATCCACAATGGCATAGATGTGAATCAGATAGTAACCTAGCATATGGAAGGACCGTTCAGAAGCCTAATAGCAGAGGATGAAAACGTTGTTCTTGAGTCTAGTAGTGTATGCTTTCAAGCTTCTATATCTTCTGCCGGGAGCAGAGATGAAGAAATGAGCGAGATGGGTCAAGTCTTTGATTATGTTGTGTGTAGGTAGGAACTGCAGATGTTGGTTTAAACTGAAGATAGACACAAAAAGCTGGAGTAACTTAACGGGTCAGACAGCATCTCTGGAGAAAAGGAATCAGTGATGTTTCGGGTCGAGACCCTTCCTCAGACTAAGAATCAGGGGAAAGGGAAACATTAGGTCTATATGGTGATATGGAGAGACATAGAACAAATGAATGAAAGATATCCAAAAAAGTAAAGATGATAAAGGAAATGGGCCATTGTTAGCTGTGTGCTAGGTGAAAATAATGTTACAAACAATGAAACTCATCAGGATGACAGTGAAACTAGCAGAACAACTAGGATGGGGGAGGGATGGAGAGAGAAGGAATGTAAGGGTTACTTGAAGTTGGACAAATCAATATTCATGCCACTGGGTAAGCTGCCCTAGCAAAATATGAGGTACTGTTCCTCCAATTTGCATTTAACCTCATTCTGCCAATGGGGGAGGCCCAGGACAGAATGATCTGTGTGGGAATGGGAAGGTGAATCAGTCATAAGGTCATAAGTGATAGGAACAGAATTAGGCCATTCCGCCCATTGGCCCAAAATGTTTGTCAACTGGGAGATCTCGTAGGCCCAGGCAGACTGAGCTCGTAGAAATCTCCCGAGTCTTATCAGATATATTTGATGACACTGTGGGAATTTAGAGAGAAAATTGCAGGTGCCCTGGCTGAGATTTATGTGTCATCATTAAATAAGGGTGAGGTGCCGGAAGACTGGAGGGTGGTAAATGTTGTGGCTCTATTTAAGAAGAGCTGCAGGGAAAAGCCTGGGAACAACAGGCTTTGAGTCTAACATCTGTGGTCGAAAAGTTACTAGGGAGTATTCTGAGGGATAGCTTATACAGGCATTTGGATGGGCAAGGGCTGATTAGGGATAGCCAGCATAGAAACATAGAAACATAGAAAATAGGTGCAGGAGTAGGCCATTCGGCCCTTCGAGCCTGCACCGCCATTCAATATGATCATGGCTGATCATCCAACTCAGTATCCTGTACCTGCCTTCTCTACATACCCCCTGATCCCTTTAGCCACGAGGGCCACATCTAACTCCCTCTTAAATATAGCCAATGAACTGGCCTCAACTACCTTCTGTGGCAGAGAGTTCCAGAGACTCACCACTCTCTGTGTGAAAATTCCAGAGACTCACCACTCTCTGTGTGAAATGGTTTTGTACGTGGGAGGTCGTGCCTCACGAATCTGATTGAGTTTTTTGAAGACACGACCAAAAAGATCAATGAGGGCAGAGTTGTAGATGTTGTGTACATGGATTTCAATAAGGCATTCGACAATGTTCCACATGGTAGGCTGCTCTGGAAGGTTAGATTGCCTGGGATCCAAGGAGAGATAGCTGACTGGATAAAGAATTGGCTGCATGGACGGAAGCAGAAGGGATGGTGGAAGGTTGTTTTTCAGACTGGAGGTCTTTGAGGGGGGTGAAAGATTTCATAGGACCTTAAGGGGCAACTTTTTTTACACAAAGTGTAGTGTGTATCGGGAACGAGCTGCAAGAGGAGGTAGTTGAGGCAGGTACTATCACTGTTTAAAAAAAAGAAGGAAATTATAGGTTTGGCGGGATAGGGGCCAAACACAAGCACATGGAAGTAGTGTAGATGGGCATGTTGGTCGGCATGGGCAAATTGGGCTGAAGGGCCTGTTTCCACGCTGTATGACTGACTCCCTCCTGTACTACTGCGTCAATGGACATAACTTAATTGCATTTTCTGTGCCTGTTTTTTCTTGGGGGGGGGCTATCGAATTTAGCCCATACCATATTTTCCACTCGATGATGTTGTGTGGAAGTTCACTCTGTTTCCGATCCACCACATTTAAGATGATGCACGTTCAGATTTTGCAATGTGCCAGAAACATTAAAGATTGAAAATTCATTCTCAGCTTCTTTCAATTAGAGTCTGAGTCATTTGTATCCATATTAGAAATTAAACGATCTGTATTTCCAGAGTTGATGGCTCTTTCACTTTCCCAAGGCAGGGAGCATTTTGCTTGGCTGACGATTGCAAAACATTGGAATGACACTCATTTGCATGTGCACATTGCACAGTAGGTGGGCTGCTGGTTGAAGTTTAAAGATTCAAAAAGATTTTTAAAAAGCAAGTAAATATTTTTTTTTTAAATAGTTTATGATGTAAATTTATGAGTAAGAAATTTCATAGCAGTTTATGATGAAGCATATACATTTTAATTTGAAATGTTAGAAAACATCATCCAAGAGTGCACCAAAAAACCCCTTCTATTTGTTAAAGTGCAATTACAAATCAGTTTGACTTCAAAGGTTCTGAACCATGATAATCTTTAGTCCAATTATTATTACAGGATTTTATTCTGTACCTGGCACGAATACATATAACTGTATGAGTTTAACACTCCTTCGATAATTGAGAACAGTGTAACCGGTTGTTGAAAGAAGACAGAGTTCTGGTTCCCAACTGGAGCTGCTAGTAGTACACAGCTGGTCAGTCAGTATCTGTGTCGAGAGAAATAGTTACTGTTTCTGTTCTGCGAGAATACCATTGATATAAATTATTAGCATTGCTTCTCTCTTCACAGAATGCTACAGAATACTGAGTATTTTCAGCACCTGTTTTTTTATTTCAGACTTCCAGTATCTTAGACAATAGACAATAGACAATAGGTGCAGGAGTAGGCCATTTGGCCCTTCGAGCCACATTGGCCATTCAATGTGATCATGGCTGATCATCTGCAATCAGTACCCCGTTCCTGCCTTCTCCCCATATCCCCTGATTCCGCTATTTTTAAGAACCCTATCTAGCTCTCTCTTGAAAGTATCCAGAGAACCGGCCTCCACCGCCCTCTGAGGCAGAGAATTCCACAGTCTCACAACTCTCTGTAAGAAAAAGTGTTTCCTCATCTCCGTTCTAAATGGCTTACTCCTTATTCTTAAACTGTGGCAGGTACACAAAATTGCTGGGGAAACTCAGCGGGTGCAGCAGCATCTATGGAGCGAAGGAAATAGGCGACGTTTCGGGCCGAAACCCTTCTTCAGACTCTTAAACTGTGGCCCCTGGTTCTGGACTCCTCCAACATCGGGAACATGTTTCCTGCCTCTAGCGTGTCCAAACCCTTCAATCTTCCAAGGGGAGGGGGAGAGGGGGGGGAAAGAAGGCAGGGAGGGGGGGGGGGGGGGGGGCAGGGTGTCTAGTGACCTAAAATTGGAGAATTCAGTGTTCGTATCGTTGGGTTGTAAGCTTCTCTAGTCTCTTCAGCTTTGTTTGCTTTTTAATTAAGGTTCTGATCCCGATTGACTTGGCTGGCAATGTGAAAACCTGCATGTATGCGTGCTTGCACGCACACATGTTCGCGTGTACATTCATACCAACATCGCATCAACTCTAGTCTCCATGTCTTTAGCTGTGGATTTAATTTGCACTCCAGAGACTTCAGAATGCACAAATGTGAGCTGAGTCGCTGGTGCTCTCCTTCCCTTGTTCGACTGAGGGTACATCAAGGTTCTGCTCGCTCGAATGGATGCAAAGGATCCCTTCTCACCATTTTAAAGAAGAGCAATAGTTTCCTGAATAATAACTATCGATGAATGTCACTGATGCAAAGTACGGCCATCATTACTTTACTGCCTGTGGGATCAAACTGGTTATAGACACAAAAAGCTGGAGTAACTCAGCGGGTCAGGCAGCATCTCTGGAGAGAGGGAATGGGTGACGTTTCAGGTCGAGACCCTTCTTCAGTTTCAAAAGTACTTCAATGTCTGTAAAGAAGCTTTGGACATCAGAAAAGTTGCAACATAAATGCTTCTCTTTCTGTGAATGGCTCATTTCATCAGGTGCTACAGAATAGTGTGGAACCTTGCTTTGATAATATTCTGTTTCCGGTTGGAGTGGAGAGAGGGGAGGAGGGATGTGGGACGGGGTGGGGTTGAAAGAAAAATTGTTGGAGGAAAATTGGGTAAACAAATCTTTGATTTATATTCATTTCAAAAGGACAGAGTTCTTGGGTTGAATCCATTTGGTTGTATTGGTGGCTTCTATTCCAGATTTGCTGTGGTGTCGTAATCATGAGAAAATTACATTTTTTAGCCTTGGCTATTGGCTATATAAATCTCTGCTAATTTGTTTGGTAGGCATGTAGCACTCACTCAAGATTAGCTAATCATAGATGTAAAGAAATGCTTTTGTGTCAAGTGCATTCTTCAGTATTAAGGTTTGATCATGATAATAGCAGACACATGCTCCTATGGTGCATACATTATAAGGTATTATCGATACAAAATCTAGGTCAAAATGTGGTACAAGATTTTCCTCATCGGGTGGCACCTTAAGTGGCAGCATCACCAACAGCCTGTCTCGTCCCTTTCTTCTTTTGTTGTTTATTTGTATGTTTTAGTGGATCTTTAGTTTTTGTATTATGTGTGGGGTGGGGAAACTTTTTTCATCTCTTCCCTCGACAGAGATGGAACTTTTTCCATATAGTATCTCCGACCACACTGCGGCCTTAACATTGTGGAGCTGGCGGTCCCTTTGTTAGGGATCGACTTCGGGAGCTCCAACTGCAGGAGCTTCAACCGCCCCAATCACAGGAGCCTCGACCACGGGGGAAAAGGAGGAAGTGGGTAAAAGTTATTCGCCTTCCATCACAGGGGAATGTGAGGTTGCCGAAAACAAGATGGACGTGCTGCCTGCGCTGGTAGGGACTCGGAGGGATTGCCGTGAATGCAGTGATCTCGGTGTTTGTGGGGACATCGCGCCATGAGAACATCCTGGAGTCTGGTGCGAGTGTGAACAGCTTTCTGACTGTTCGGGTGGACAGGGACTGCAGCGAGAGTGACAGCGGTCGGTACAACTCTGGTCACATCACGGTGAAGGAGCGTGTGTGTGTGGTCGGACATTGAACTGATGGCTGTGGGTCTCTGCTTATGCTGTGTGCCCTGGCGATTCTCAAACGCCGCTGTGGTGGCCGTTTATGTTGAATTTTTATGTAGTTTTGTATCTTGTTGCTTTTTTGGTAAAATGGCTTGTATGGTAAATCAAATTTCATTGTACCTCGGTACACGTGACAATAAAGGACCATTGAACTATTGAGAAGCAGTATGAACACTTGAGTAATAATTTGTTTCTACATTTAAAGTTAGTTAAGGATTTAATCAGATGACCATAACTAATTAAAAGGAAAACTAACGTGGTTGTTGGAAAGTTACACTGTGAAAAACTTGGCTGATAATTTATTTTATTTAATCGTTTATTTTTGTCCGCTTTAAATTTATGGAGGGGAAGATTATAGACCCTTGGAAAGAACATGATATACCTTTTTTATTAATGAAGCTGATGTCCTGCATGTGTAAACCAAAATGTATTAATGTCGTTTGTTTAGCGATAAGAAAAGCTAGTGCCTATCTCGCTAGTTTACTCATGCTCCCCAATCGTATTCTCTGTCGGTAACTGTTTCTATAATTGCAAATAATTCTTAATTAACAGAAGACAGTATGAAATATTAACAAGATATTTAAAGCAAATTGTTTTCCTGAGTTGATGAACTAATTTTAATATCAGAACATGTTTCACTGAAGTTCTGAGCAGTGCATGAAAACAATGAGCTGTTATGTATTGGGAGATACAAAGCAACAGCATCTACTAAAGATGCAAATAAGAAATTGGTTAATTTTTGAAAATGTACATGAGGATCTTGATTTGCACCCTTTAATTACAATGCTGCCTGTTCATTATCTTACTTACTATGAGCAGACAGTGCTAATTATGCTGTTCATTCGCTGCTCGCATCAGTAGGAGGTTCAATATCATTACATGCTGGTACTACACAGAGTGTCACACTACATTCCTAATAGGGAAATACATTAATGGCTGCTTTAGATGCAAACTTCTTTTGTAGTTGTGCTCTAAAATAGAGAGCTGGCCCAAACCATATGAGCACCAAGATTTTCCAACGGGAAGTTACAATGTAAGGTATTCAAGATGGTTCTTGGTTTCTTGGTCCTCCAAAATATTCCAAATGGAATTTAAACTGGAGGTGGTGAAGGGAGGGCTTAAGCCAGAAAGGGTTATTGGGAAGAAAGAGCTACTTTAAATTTAGTTGCATCTGGTTGGGTAACTATAGTTGGGTGGAGATTATTCCATGCTTTAATTGTGCGGGGGAAGAACGAATTGCTGTAAACATCTGTCTTTGTAGCTGGGATCACAAATTGGATCGAATGCCCTCGTCTGCTCCTAATTGGTTTGGGTTTGGTGTAGGTCTTGTAGTCTATGTTGAGCTGACCATTTAACATTTTGTAAAAACAGGTCAAACAGTGAGCTTCACGTCTGTCTTGGAGAGGGTTCCACCTCAGAGAATTCAGAAGTTTGGTGACCCTCGCTTCTCTCTCATAGGTGTTAGTAACAAATCGAGCTGCCTGTCTTTGGACACGTTCGATGGAAGAAATGTTTTTATTTGTGTATGGGTCCTATGCTGCAACTGCGCAGTCCAAATGAGGTCTAACGAAGGTGAAGTATAGCTTCTCCTTGACAGAAGATGAACAATGATGAACTCAGTTTCTGTGTAGATTTCTTTAGATCCTAATCCTCTGCCCCCAAAAGGTAAATTTACAGACATGGAATCCCATTGTTCAACCTTCAGGTATTGCACAATCTTGCTTGCAGTCAACAGAAACCAGTGGTGAAGGCTGCAGAACTAAAATGAAAACTATATTTCCAAATCAATGCAGATCCATCAAACCAATAAATATCTATAAATTAATCAGATTTTAAACAGTGCACTGGCCCTCCAATCTGCCCCAGCTACTTTTATTGCGGTATTTTGGAAAGGTCAAACAGTTGCACTTTAGTTTACTTTTAGTTTAGTTTAGAGATACAGCGCGGAAACAGGCCCTTCGGCCCACCGAGTCCGCAATAACCAGCGATCCCCACACATTAACACTATCCTACACACTAGGCACAATTTACACATACACCAATCAATTAACCTACCTACCTGTACGTCTTTGGAGTGTGGGAGGAAACCGAAGATCTCAGAGAAAACCCATGGGGTCACGGGGAGAACGTAAAACTCCGTACAGACAGTGTAAATTGCTCGTATCTAAGCTTCCCCCCAGTAAAAACACTGAATCAAGCACTTGAAACAACTAAATTTTATTTTAACTAAAGCGTGTCACAGTTCAATTACTGTACCTATCCCACCGCGTGTTCGATCCTCATGTCTGCCTGTTTAAGCCCTCTAGGCCTCACTCAGTTAGAGACACTCCAGAAGTTCACGCAGTCCCATGCGCTCTCCCAGAAGATCGATGCTGGACCTCGTGGTAGCGGATTTTTATATGTCCCGGGACCTTGAGGGGCCGAACCACATGGGGGTGGTATCTTAATAACCTAATTACAGATATCGATTAACCCCTTACATAACAGGCATTTCCCAAACCCAATAATACAACAGCTCATACATTGTATAAGAAAGAAAGCTCTCAAAGGAAGCTAACAAGAACAAACATTGAAACATGTGCCCTGAGATTTAAACAGTTTCTCCAAGGCTCAACAGTTCGACCAATCACCAATTAACAGGATGACTGTCTTGCAACATTATGTATACTGTTTACAATGCTTTTGCAGCGATCTAATCGAAATGATGCATTTAAGGTTAGTTTGCAAAACCCCTATACATGTTATCAATTTAAGAGAAAGTCGGAGAACACCTGGACCCCTTACCATCTTGCATATCAGTCTGAGCCTAGACTGGCTGGTGCCAATCAAAGCCTGTAAAGTTTAGCTGACAAGGGTTAAGCAATTCTGACAAGCGCAGGGATCCTCCATTTTATGGTGTCTTTAATTTAGCCAATATTAACAACAGCACCCATAGTCGGTAACGAATGCAGGTCACTGGCGTTGCGCCACTGCGGTTGCGCTGCAAATACCCACTTCATCTGAAATACAGTGTTTGCTTTGACATACTTTCAGAATGAGAGGTGACTTTCCATTCCCAGTCTTCTGAGTCCATTTTGAGTTCAATATCTGCAAAGATATTGCAAAAATATGAGGATATGACATAAATGCAAAACTATGTTGGGAGGTGGGCAAGGTTATTTCTATATCCTCCATAAGCAAATATGTTACACCCATTTTAAAAGAAGCGCAAAAAAAATCCAGAATTTTTTATTTTGATTTTTGTAACGGTAATGCGCGATTTAGTAATTCAGCCATTTTCTTCTGCTTCATGTATAATTTATCCATAATTTATCTCTCTTTAAGCATAGTCACTCAGGATCCCTTTATTGCCTCGTTTCCCTGGTCTCTCACTCCTCATTATGCCCTTTTTAAAAGTCTCTGACCCCATTAATGACCCTTCTTCTATTCTCTTTCGTGTATATTAATATTAGATAAGAAAGGCTATTGGGTGATGGAGTATTTAATGCCCAATTCATTTACCATTAGTACATGCTTAACCGATTATTAAAAGGAAATATAAAAATTCACGATAGTACAACCATTTTCTCCTCAGTCAATATTAGTTCAAATATATGATTTAGTGTTCAGACTAAATTAAGCAGCGTACTTGAAAACCATCAAGGCTTTTTGTTTTTAAAATAGGAAATAACTTTCTACAGTAGCTGAATGTTGTTGAAAACAGGGTTGTTATGAAAGACTTGACTTGCATCCACTGGGGATTGGAACAATGTGAGGGAGATTGATTGAGACGTATCATATTCTGAGGGGTCCTGACAAGATGGATGTGTGGAAGATTTTTTTTCTACTGGAAGAATCTAGAACGAGGGTCAATTGTTTAAAAATAATGGGCTGCTCATTTAAGACAAAGAGGAAACAATTTTTTTCTTTTACAGGTCAAGTATTTATCCAATCCCTCTTTAAAGGTCACTATTAATCACAACCCAATCTGACATTGGTTTCTAAATCCCACCTACGTATAAAAAACACCTCAGTAATTGACTCTTCAATTTGTTTAAAGCCTTTATAATAAAATCGTAGCCTCCTCTGCTCTAAAGTGAACAACCTGTCCATTTTTCATTCTATGCACATAACCGTAATCCTTCAATCCTTATGTAATCTTTCCAAAGCCTCCATATCCTTCTTACAGTATAGACATGTCCAGAATTGAGCTTGTACTTTGTATGGGTTCAAAATAACTTCCTAGCTTTTGTACTTTAAGAAGTCCGGTGTCCTCTTCACTGTTTTGATAATTTTCCATCTTCAAAGATCTCCGCACAACCCCCCTGGTCTTTCTCATCCCATTTAAGTTTGTTCCATTTAGCCTGCATTGTCTCTCTTCATGTTTCCTTTGAAAATGTACCGACTCACATTTTTCATGCATTTTATTTAATCCTCCATGAGTCCTCTCAACAACTATCCTCCATACATCCACCTGAAGCCTATTACCATGTTCTGCAATGATTACAAGTGACTTTTGTGACATCTACAAATGTTGCATACCTCCTGGATCAAGTCATTTATGCATCAAAAGCTGTATTGATTCTGGAAGTAAACCATGAGGATAATCATCATACAGCTCTATGCAAGAGGCAGCCTGGTTGGGAAAATACTCATTGGTGTTTAAACATGTTGGTGATATTATTGAACCATAAGATTAAAATCTTAACGGGTGCTTAACAGAGTAGATGTTGAATGTTTATTTCTCCTTGTCACAGAATCTGGAACTAAGAGGTATAGTTTCAGAATTAGGTATTTCCCATTTCAGATGGAGATGAGAAGTCATTTCTCTCTGAGAAATATGAATCTTTACTATTCTCTATCTTATAGAGTTGTGGTCACAGAGT
This sequence comes from Amblyraja radiata, assembly GCF_010909765.2. Classification (NCBI taxonomy): domain Eukaryota; kingdom Metazoa; phylum Chordata; class Chondrichthyes; order Rajiformes; family Rajidae; genus Amblyraja; species Amblyraja radiata. Next base: position 10,786,239 of record NC_045963.1, on the reverse strand, counting down.
CATTGAACATATTCAAGACTGACAAGGACAGATCTTGGACTGGAGAGAAATAAGGGTAAAGGGAAATGGGGAGGAATGTGGAGTTCAGACCAAGATCATCTCACCCATAATTTTACTGAATAGCAGAAGAGGCAGTCGGCCTACATCCACATCTCTTTGTTACGCATTATTATGTGGGATGTCCTGCATGTGCATTATGAGCCAGTGGCCATCCATATACAATCTGAGAATGGCCAACGCACAATGTCGGGAGTCAGTGTTTGAAGCCCTTGATCCAGTGCTGCAAGGAATTCAATGAGCAGTCAAGATCAGTGAAATCATTGTCAATCCCATCTCCTACAAATGCCCCAATCAAGCACGAATCAATTCATGACATCATATTACTGAGTTGCCAACAATCCCCATGAAAGGACACCTACCGTATATTCATATGGTCTTTCTTGTCCTCACATATCAGCACTAATGCAGGTATATCACTCACATCACTTACACACAACCCTAGCTATTCAATCATGACTATCGCAGGATTGAAACACATTGCACGGGGTGGGAGATTGCAACCTTCACTTGGTCCTCCCTGTTTCGACGAATGCAATCAACCTGTCGTGCACAATCAAGTAAGATCAAATAGAACAAGTTGTCCTACAACGTTAGGCTGTGCACGCCATACGCAAGAAGAAGAAGAAGAAGAAACACATTGCACAAGACTCAAAGGCACATTTCCCTGTTACATGCAAAAGAAGGAACTGAAGAAGGTGAGAACCAACTCATAATCCACAGCCTCATTTCCCTCACATCCCCCATTTTGCTCATCCTATTGCCTCTTCATTGATAACTGTGAATGATGCGTGTGTGGATCTCATATTCTCATCTTCCCTTATCGCAGCTCAACCCTTGTAATGTATTTCCTTTCAGATTGAGTTATAAAGTCAGACACCATAGAAACCAGTCCTTTAGCCCAATGCATCCATACTGACCAAGATCCACATGTCTTTCAATCAATGTTATTGTACCAGCCCAAACTACTTCATCTGGCAGTTTGTTTCATATACCTGCCACTCACTGTGTCAAAATGTTATCCCTTAGCTTCCTTTTAAATCTTTCCCCGCTTACCTTAAACCTATACCCTCTAGTTTAGTTTAGTTTAGTTTAGAGATATTACGTGGAAGCAGGCCCTTTGGCCCACCGAGTCCATGCTGAACAGGAATCACCTATACACTAGTACGATTCTACACATTGGTGAGAATTTACAGAAGCCAATTAACTTACAAACCTGCACGTCTTTGGAATGTGGGAGGAAACCGGAGCAGCCAGGGAAAACCCACGTGATCATAGAGAGAAGTACTCCGTACAGACAACAATAATAGGATCAAGCCCGGTTCTCTGGCGCTCTAAGGCAGCAACTCTAGCTCTGCACCATTGTTCTTGATTCACCTACCTTGTCAAAAAGTCTCTGTGCATTCACCCTATCTAATCCCCTCATTATTTTACACACCCTTTGTAAAATCACCTCTCAGCCTGAATTGATTGAGGTGATTGAAGTATCCGAACTCATCAAGCGTTTTGACAAAATGAATATAGAAAGGTTGTGTCTGTTGGCAGAATTAAGGTCATTGGGAAAAGAACCTGGTGACACAAAGAAATTATATTTCAAGCAACAAGCAATCATGATCTGGAATTCGTGCCTGAGAGGTTTTCGAAGTGGATTTAGTCATTGGTTTCAAAAGAGAATTGGATAGATACTTAATGAGAAAATAATTTCAAGGCAGCTTAAAGAGCTGGGGAATGGAACCTGTGGATATCCAGGAAGGGATTGGTGGGATAAATTATCTCCTTCCAATGAAGTGATAATTCTAGCATTTTTTATTCTATTTTTTGGTTTATTTGTGGTCCTAGCAATAAGTAGAAGAATCAATAGTTCAATGCTTCAATGGTACTTTATTGTCATTTGCACCTAAGTACAGGGACTTTATTTTTTTGCATTCAGGTTAATGACAATCCTACTATATTTTAGGCACAGTCATACATTTTAGGCATCATCTTGTACCCTTCAAGTCTGAATTGTTTTAATGAGTGTTAGAGTCTTAACTTGGCCATAAAGGCCTGTTCTGCTGGCAGTGGCACTGGGGTGGTGTAACAGGGGCCGGCCTGGCCACACGATGTGTCGATGTCCTTGACCACTGCTCCATCACTCTGTGGCGCTGCAAGCCACGTCCGTTCCGTGTGCTCAGCCACAAAGGAGCAGCATCCTATCTAATGGAGCCCCAGGCTGCTTCAGGCCCACCAGCGGCCCACTCCACCAACTCAACCACTCGTCATCTGCCCACGAACACGCCGTCAAGACACTAGGTCTACGGTAGACCAGTAAATATCCCGCCAGCACTCATAATGAAAAACAGTGACATCTGAAAATCAGAAAAAAACAAACTGTAGAAGCTGGAAATGTGCATTAAAAACTGAAAATGCTTTAAACACTCAACAGGTCAGGCAGCATCTGTGGGAAGAGAAACAGCTAATATTTAAGGTTCAAGATTAGGTAACCCCTTTATTGCAGGGGAAGCCTTGAGGGAGGGAAACACCCTAAACATCTTTTTCTACACCCACCAATTCAAAATTGATTTTGACCTCAACTTGATGAAATTGTGAGCTGACATTGGTGATGCAAGACCACTGGGCACTGGAACCAAAAGAGCAGTGAAATCAACAATCCATCTCCATCAAGTTATAACGATGAGACTTACCAACTGAGGAAATGCAGGGACATCTGAAGAGAGTGAATTGGAGGTCCAGAAAAACTGTAATGAGAAAGAAAGATAGGTTTAAAAACAGAAAGGAAAACTATTAGTGGGGAAGGATGAAGTGCAAATGAGCAGCTGTATAAAGACTAGATTTATTTTAAATCTCAAAACTCTGGCAGAATTAGACTCAATAATTTACCCCCTTTTAATGAGAGAATCATTCATTGATCAATACAGCACAAAACAGGCTTTTCAACCAAGTTGGCACATTGGACCAGTCCCATTTGCCTGCATTTGGCCCATTGCCCTCTAAACCCTCCTATCCATATATCTGTCCTAATGTATTTAATAAAGAGATTTGTTGGCATTGCATTTTCTAAATCACATTATTAAAGGGAGACTTACGTATTAATTATGAGGCCTAAATTCCCACAGAGATTAGTGGCTAATTAATTTGCAATTTTCGCAAGCTAATAAAAATAAATGCACTGGACAGATTGCTGTTTGTACAGGGCAGACGGTAAACTAGCCAATACTTCAAGGAGGTTTGTAAAGGGGCTGTCCCACTGCGGCGACCTAATTCGCGAATTTAGGAGAGTTTGAAAAAATGTCATGTTGAAGAACTCCTTCGACTAGGGAGAAGACCTCCTTCGACATCCTTCGACTATGTTGAAGACTAGCTTCGACTAGCTTCGGGAAAATTGGACACCGAATAGTGGAGAGTGAAGACGACCTCCTTCGATCTCCTTCGACCTCCCTTCGACCTCCCTTCGACCTCCCTTCGACTATGTTGAAGACTATCTACGACTACCTTCGACTACCTTAGATTACCTTTGACTACCCTCGATTACCTATGAATAACATGCCGACCTACTACGACCTACTTCGACTAAACCTAAGAGTAAAAAAAGTATCAATTTTTTTCATGGAGACCTTTTTTTACTCGTGGGCATTTTTCAACATGTTGAAAAATACGCCGCGGCCTAGCTGAGGCCTCGAGTACGCGGGGACTACTCTCGAGCATGAAGAAGAGTTACAAAGACCTCCTATGACCCCGTGTCGACCATGCAAACTCGCCAGAACTCGCGGATTATGTCACCGCAGTGGGACAGCCCCTTAAATCTACAACTTCTGAAACTGGTGGCAAATTTGTGCATTAATAATTGACTACTTTACAGGAACAGAAGAAGGCACATTAGTACCTCAGCTTGCTCTGCCATTCAACATGACCAAGGCTGGTCTGATCTTAGTTTCAACTCCACTTTTAGAAACATAGAAACATAGAAATTAGGTGCAGGAGTAGGCCATTCGGCCCTTCGAGCCTGCACCGCCATTCAATATGATCATGGCTGATCATCCAACTCAGTATCCCGTACCTGCCTTCTCTCCATACCCTCTGATCCCCTTAGCCACAAGGGCCACATCTAACTCCCTCTTAAATATAGCCAATGAACTGGCCTCGACTACCCTCTGTGGCAGGGAGTTCCAGAGATTCACCACTCTCTGTGTGAAAAAAGTTCTTCTCATCTCGGTTTTAAAGGATTTCCCCCTTATCCTTAAGCTGTGACCCCTTGTCCTGGACTTCCCCAACATCGGGAGCAATCTTCCTGCATCTAGCCTGTCCAACCCCTTAAGAATTTTGTAAGTTTCTATAAGATCCCCTCTCAATCTCCTAAATTCTAGAGAGTATAAACCAAGTCTATCCAGTCTTTCTTCATAAGACAGTCCTGACATCCCAGGAATCAGTCTGGTGAACCTTCTCTGCACTCCCTCTATGGCAATAATGTCCTTCCTCAGATTTGGAGACCAAAACTGTACGCAATACTCCAGGTGTGGTCTCACCAAGACCCTGTACAACTGCAGTAGAACCTCCCTGCTCCTATACTCAAATCCTTTTGCTATGAAAGCTAACATACCATTCGCTTTCTTTACTGCCTGCTGCACCTGCATGCCCACTTTCAATGACTGGTGTACCATGACACCCAGGTCTCGCTGCATCTCCCCTTTTCCTAGTCGGCCACCATTTAGAGTCCATTTTCTGGTCTCTCCCAACACCCCTGGAGTTCCTTGACGTTTAAATGTCTGCCATTCTTTTGAATATATTCAAGGTCTCCATCACCACAACTTTCTGGAGTAGGAACCAACCTAGTGAACCTCATTTGTGCTGCTGCTGCTAATACAGCTTTTACTTTGATATACTAGAGTGCATGCTTGTCATGTGTGAGGCCCTGGGTTCCATTCCCGGCATCTTCACACTTTTTACTTGTTGCACTCATGTATTGCCTGAGTGTACTTGTGTATATTATGATTTGGCCGGATAGCACTCAAAGTTTTTCAAGGTATCTCGGTACACATGACCATAGTAAATTCATACCAACATCATTCGTTGACCACATCCACTGCCCATTACCAAACCACCTGATGGTAAGAACCGCAAAAGCAGCCTCCTGCAATGTGGTGACAACTGGAATCGCAAGGCTTCAGTGCAGAGTAGGCCTCAAGTGATTTATTGCTGAGACCTTTGGCAGGAAAAAAGTTTAGGAAAATCTTAACCCTTGTCAAAGTTGTCACCACTTTGTTGATGTTTTTAAATGTCTGATATTTATAGGCTATTAAAACTATTGACTATTTTAAGTAAATAATGAAATAAAAGATATTCAAAAAACATAGCTTAATAATAAAATGAAACAGATTAAAACTGTAAGATAAATAAGGTGGTGGAGGACGGGCCGGCGGAGGGTGCGCTACCTAGAATAAAGGGGAACCATGCACGGGGAGACCGTCGAGAGAACAAAGAGGGATCATTGGGGACTAAATGTAATACCTTGTAACTTTGTCGGTGCCCTCTATGTGGTGACGCTTTGCATAGTTGTGCAAGCACAACAAAGAATCTCCCTGTGACTTGTCACATGTGACAATAAAGTATAATTCATTCAAATAAAATAAGAAAAAAAAACATGAACATACATGCCTATTCCCAATCAATCCACAGGATCAGGAATCTCCATTGCAATGAAAGTTTTTGTCATTCAGTGCCAGGTCGGATTGGCAGAGGATGGCAGTGACAAATTCTCCTGCACAATGCAGAGGAACCATGGCATGATTGGACTCCATTATTGGATTCCACATGATAACCAGCGCAAAAGCAACCATTGCTCTGCACATTCTAATTTACAGTGGACAGACACACAGTGCTGGACTAACTCAGCGGGACAGGCAACATCTCTGGAGAGAAGGAATGGGTGACGTTTCGGGTCGAGACCCTTCTTCTGACTCATGGGAGAGGGAGATACAGAGCTAAGGAAGAGTAAGTCATGAGAACAAATATTGAAAACAGTATGAATACTGACTTCTCTAACTCCAAGTAACCCTTGCTTTCCCTCTCTCTCCATCCATCCCCCTTCCGAGTTCTCCAACCAGTCTGACTGTCCCCCGATTACATTTAATCTCTGTTTGCTTTGTTGTCACCTTCTCCTAGCTGACAATCTATACTATTACTAAACTCTCATCTTGACCACTTCTGGTCTGCCTTGTAATTAAATTTGCGCAAAAACGATCCCCCATTGCGCTACGATTTTTCGCCACCTTACTCACCATTCACCTCTGCTGCAAGTCAAATAAGTTTTGTTCCGATTGGTGAAATAATACAAAAGATATGAAGGTTTAAAAATCGTAAAAACCGCCCCTTCCGGAACCCGTTGTCAATAACGCGGCGAGGAGAATGAAAAGCTGAAGGAGCGGAGTGTGTTGAGCAACTCACGGAGAGCGAGCAGCCTGCGGGCTGCTTCTGTGGCGACCAGCACGACCGGCCGGAAGCTGCTGAGTTGAACCGGAAGCCTCTGAGTGAAGCCGGAGTGGGACCGGGATCTACTGCGTGAGGCCAAAAGCTGAAGGTGCGGGGTGAGCAGAGTGCGAGCCCCCCTTCCCCCACCCCCTTCCCCCCCCTTCCCCACACCTCTCTTCCCCCACCCCACCCTTCTCCACACCCCCCTTCCCCACCCCCCCTCCCCCACCCCTTCCCCACAACCCCCCCTCCCCCACACACATCCTCCCCTATACCTCCCCCCCCAGACACCCCCACACCCCCTTCCCTTGGTGGTGGAATATTGCGTTGGGGAATGGGTTGCGTTGGGGGGACCAGGCCTCCCGTGTGACTGGGACCCAACGGCTCCCACTTAATCTAGTCTATTCTATATTTTCCTGGATCTATATCCCCTTTGTCTAATTTTCACGCCTTTCACTACCTTATCTCTGTATCTCCCTCTCCCCCAACCCTCAGTCTGAAGAAGGGTCCCGACCCAAAATGTCACCCATTCCTTCTCTCCAGAGATGCTGCCTGTCCTGCTGAGTTACTCCAGCATTTTTTGTCTATCTTCAGTTTAAACCAGCATCTGCAATTCCTTCCTGCTAATTTACAGTAGCTTGGGGAAATCTGAATCTCACTCTGGACTAGATGAACATTGATAGTTCCCTTCAGAATCACCAGCCTCAGACCAATTGCCTTTCAGCAGCAGATATCTTTGAAGCAATTGAATAACCTAAATCTATGATTATTTGAGCTTATGATATATATAGTTTCACTGGAGATTAAAGATTCTTAAAAGAAACATTAAAAAGTTACTAAATGGTAAGCACCTTTACTCGAAAAGCAATTGAATTATATCAATTATTTAGCATGGTAAGAATGGTATATTGATTACTTTAAGTTAATTTGGATGACTGTAATTAAATTACCAATTACATGTTACTGTTGTAATTGTCATAGTTACTTTTATCTTGTAATTGCTACAAGCATTGAATATACTACTTGGCCGTAACCTCTGTGTAAATTAGACCCTATTTCAAATGAATAAGCAACATTTCAGCTACTACATCACTTTTAGTCCATTTAGGATAAATGCGTAACAATTTTGTTCACATTTTTCATCAAACAGTTTTGCATTCTACCCGTTAAATTGGATTGAATTGTTTGATTACTTCAACAAATTTATGATGTCAGTATTTCTTCCTACAATTAGGATGCAGAATATGGTCTGTCTCAGGATTTATTTACTATCTCGGAAACGAACATGCTGTTCTCTCTATATCCATTAGTGTGTTCATTCTGTGGTCACATTGTGATTCTGTTCGTACTGGCTGTTCAACATATTAACATTGTCACAGACATCCAATCTACAGCAAGTCATAAAGAATTAAAAATAGTTTTAACTAGACCAACTGGACCCTGTCACATGGGAGGCCTGGTCCCACAATGCAACCCGTTCCCCAACGCAATATTGGACCACTAACCTATAGTCCCCATGGGAGGCGAGGTCCCCCAACTGAAGGCATTCCCGAACATAAGATTCCAGCACTCCCCTGCCTCCCTCAGCTGTGAACTTTAAAAATAAATTCCAATTGCACCTCCCCTGCCTGCTGCAGCAGTTCCAATTGCAATACCAATTGGCGCTCCCCCTCCTGTTGAATTTGCCCTCCCTCTCCTGTTGAACGACTAAGTTTAGAGTGTTCCTGTCTTGCAACTTTGTATTGAAGTGTGTTGGAAGCTTGTCTTCTCCTATCGTAGGTGCTGTCGTAGGTTGTCACCAGGATGACGCAGGTTGTCGGCAGTTGATGGAAGTTGTCGCCGGGTGATGACCGGTGAATTCCATTGGTAACTACCTACGTCAATGTTCCAATGTTCAATAGATTCAGGATCAGTTCCTGTGGATTGGAGGATAACTAATCTTATCCCACTTTTCAAGAAAGGAGCGAGAGAGAAAACAGGGAATTACCAGTTAGCCTGACTTCGGTGGTGGGAAAGATGCTGGAGTCAATTATTAAAGAGGTAATAATGGGGCATTTGGATAGCAGTAAAAGGATTAGTCCAAGTCAACATGGATTTATGAAAGGGAAATCATGCTTGACTAATCTTCTGGAATTTTTTGAGGATGTGACAAGTAAAATGGATGAAGGGGTGCCAGTGGATGTAGTGTATCTAGACTTTCAGAAAGCCTTTGATAAGGTCCTGCACAGGAGACTGGTGACCAAAATTAGAGCACATGGTATTGGGGGTAGGGTGTTGACATGGATAGAAAATTGGTTGGCAGACCGGAAGCAAAGAGTAGGAGTGAACGGGTCCTTTTCAGAATGGCAGGCAGTGGCGAGTGGAGTGCCGCAAGGCTCGGTGTTGGGGCCGCAACTGTTTACCATATATATTAATGATTTGGAAGAGGGAATTATGAGCAACGCTAGCAGGTTTGCGGATGACACAAAGCTGGGTGGCAGTGTGAACTGTGAAGAGGAAGTTAGGAGGTTGCAGGGTGACCTGGACAGGTTGCGTGAGTGGGCAGATGCGTGGTAGATGCAGTATAATATAGATAAATGTGAGGTTATCCACATTGGCGGCAAAAACAAGGGGGCAGATTATCATCTCAATGGGGTTAGGTTAGGCAAGAGGGAGGTACAGCAAGACCTGGGCGTCCTTGTACACCGGTCACTGAAAGTTGGCTTACAGGTACAGCAGGCAGTGAAGAAAGCGAATGGAATGTTGGCCTTCATAACAAGAGGATTTCAGTATAGGAGTTAAGAGGTTCTTCTGCAGTTGTATAGGGCCAGATGTGAGACCACATCTGGAGTATTGTGTACAGTTTTGGTCTCCTAATTTCAGGAAGGACATCCTTGTGATTGAGGCAGTGCAGCGTAGGTTCACGAGATTGATCCCTGGGATGGCTGGACTGTCATATGAGGAAAGATTTAAAAGACTAGGCTTGTATTCACTGGAGTTTAGAAGGATGAGGGTGGATCTTATAGTAACATATGAAATTATAAAAGGACTGGACAAGCTAGATGCAGGAAAAATGTTATCAATGTTGGGCGAGTCCAGAACCAGGAGCCACAGTCTTAGAATAAAGTGGAGGTCATTTAAGACTGAGGTGAGAAAAAACCTTTTCACCCAGAGAGTTGTGAATTTATGGAATTTCCTGCCACAGAGGGCAGTGGAGGCCAAGTCACTGGATGGATTTAAGAGAGAGTTAGATAGAGCTCTAGGGGCTAGTGGAGTCAAGGGATATGGGGAGAAGGCAGGCATGGGTTATTGATAGGGGACGATCAGCCATGATCACAATTAATGGCGGTGCTGACTCAAATGGCCGAATGGCCTCCTCCTGCACCTATTTTCTATGTTTCTATGTTTCTATGTCAACCTACGTCTACGGGCAACAGATACTGGCGACTGAATTGTCTTCAGTTGTCGCCAACAGGGTCATAGCTTGTCGTAGCTTGTCCTGGGTGGACCTAGGTTGATTTTAGTTGTCGCCTGTGTGGTCGTAGGTGTACGTCCTAATGGGTCACCGGTTATCGGTAGCTTGGCAGTCACCGAAAAAATCGCCTGTGGGACAGGCCCTTTGTTCATTCACATGGAATCTGCCTCCAAGATTTCCATGTATATCAGCCTCCACAACATTAAAAGCCACGAGGCTGTCTACCTTCCACTAGATTATCATGCACACTGTTAGCTGTGTCATTATTATGTAATAGGAATGTAACCTCACAGCACCATCCTCCACCTCCTCATCCTGACTGGTTACTTCACCACAACAAAGGAAAATGGTATACGTATAGAACCATATGAAAATGGTTCTATACGGTTGTACAAGACTTTGGTGAGACTGCATTTGGAGTATTGTGTTCAGTTTTGGTCACCCTGCTATAGGAAGGATGTAGATTTATATTAAAAGGGACTGTTTTAATGATTAAATTGTATAATTTACAGTCTTCATATGAAATTCTATCACACTAGGATCTTTCTTATTTGGAGGCCTCTTAACTAATTATTCTGTGTATTAATTAGCCCTTTCCCCTTGCACAATACTCGATCTGAAATAGCCTGTTTTGTTAATGGTTCCTTAAGATATTGACCTAGAAAACTGTCTCCTATACCCTCCGGGAATTTTGTTCTCCATTGTCTTTGCCATACAGAAAATGTACACTTTTTATCTTTGTAATATCTTCATGAATGCGTTGAGACTAAATATATCCTTATATCCTCGACGGAGGCTTATTTAATAACGGTGAATACTGTTCACACATTGAGACTGAAGATGAATGCCTTCTGCACACCTTACACTTCCTTATCTCTGTGTCTCTCTCTCCTCTGACTCAAGGCCTGTCCCACTGTACGAGGTAATTCAAGAGCTCTCCCGAGTTTAAAAAAAAATCAAACTCGTGGTAAGCACGTAGAATGTATGTAGCGGGTAAGTCGGAACTCGGGACGTCTCTTAGCGGCTCGTAACGTTAACGGCAGGTACTCGGGAAATGCGGTAAGCTTGTGAAGACTCGTGAAGATTTTTCAACATGTTGAAAAATGTCCACGAGAGCCCCGAGTATCTACAAGCGGCTATTACCGTAATTCTCCGAGTTCGAATCAGGGGAAAGTCGGGAGAACTCTCGAATTAGCTCGTACTGTGGGACAGGCCCTTCAGTCTGAAGAAGGGTCTTGACCCGAAACGTCACTCTTTCCTGCTATCCAAAGATGCTGCCTGTCCCGCTGAGTTACTCCGGCATTTTGTGTCCATTGTTGGTGTAGACCAACATCTGCAGTTCCTTCCTACACATACTCTTTCTCAGGCAGTTACAGGCTCTATATGGTTTGACTATCAATTTACATCCAATTGTAAAATCTACACTATTCCCTCCCTGGTTACTGAAAGTTTTGGCTACGGTCTCCAACGTCTGAGCTCCCAGGGAGGTTGAGGGGCTTATAATTACATCTGTTCCAATCTACGAATACAAGAGGCTGATTCTTTGCATAAATTTCCTAAGAATCTTATTAGCATGCACTGGAATGTAAAACGACTTGTGTAAATTATATGGAAATCAACTAAAACAATCAGGGCCTGAGGAAATTTCAGAATGTTTAACATTTATAAGCGCCTCTCATGAATCACCGTTATCAGGTAGACTACCTTTTATATGGTTGTGGTATATAAAATGATTACTAGCGGTGGCTAGTAACTGCCTGTTTGCCAAGATTTGATCTTAAATTATAGTTTGAAGCCATCGATCATCAATGATAATATAACCTCTTTGTTTTCCACTAGGCAGGATCAGGTAAACTGAAGGGTCAACTAATCCGCAACATCCTGTATAACAACCAACTGAAATTATTTATAAATAATCATCTTCACTTGCCAGTTGCCAACTAACAAGCTGTAGAAAAACAATGCACATGGTAAACTCCTGACTCTGTTTTTTGGTGCTGCAGTTAATAGGCCAGATTTTATAAGCATGTTAGCCTTAAAATCACATTTAGGTTTTTTTTTTCCACATACAAGCTTGCTGGAAGTGTTAGCATCCTGGGAATAGACATGTTGAATGTACCCCATGTACACCTGCGCCCTCTGTTTAATCTTACTATCCTTTCCTGGAACAAACAGTGCAGAATTGCTGCACAAGAGACTAATGGGCCTGTCCCACTTAGGTGATTTTTTTCAGCGACTGCTGGCGTCTGTCATAGTCGTAGCAGGTCGTAGAAAGACCGGCGACTGGACCCTCCCACGACAATGTCTACGACAATGTCTACAACAACCTACCACCTAGTCGACGTCAAGCTACGGCAAACTACCGACAACCGGCGACCAATTAGGACGTCCACCTACGACCACACCTATGACAACCTATGTCCATCCACGACAAGCTACGACAAGGTAAGACAATTCAGTCGCCGGTACCTGTCGCCGGTTGACGTAGGTTGACGTAGGTACTCGTCAGCACTGGCAACAACCTACGTCATCCTGGCGACAGCACCTACGTCAGGCTACGATCGTTGGCGTCAAGCCCATAGGCACCAAATGTTGCCAAAAAGAACAGCAGCGACCAGAAAAAAGGTACGACTCTTTGGGTGACTGAGGAGACTACTCACGACCATACAGGCACCACCCGGGCGACTATGTGGCAACAGCCCAGTCGCTTGAAGTCATCTAAAAAATCACCTAAGTCGGACAGGGGCATTACGATACTGCTTAGTGCAGAGTTGAACATATCAGGTAACAAATTCAACCTTGATCATCAGTGTCAACACATTTAATAGGCATCTGAGGGGTAACCTTTTCACACAAAGTGTGGTGGGTGTATGGAACAAGCTGCCGGGGGAGGTAGTTGAGGCAGGGACTATCCCAACATTTAGGAAACAGTTGGACAGGTACATGGATAGGACAGATTTGGAGGGATATGGACCAAACGCGGGCAGGTGGGACTCATGTAGCTGGGACATGTTGGCCGGTGTGGGCAAGTTGGGCAGAAGGGCCTGTTTCCACGCTGTATCACTCTATGACTCTATGACATGCGTGATGGCTAGCTGTCAATTGAACTTGCCTCTACACAATGGGCTTTGTTGAAGGTGAATGAAACTGGCTGCTACTGATAATCCTGCCTGCATTTAGCATTGTGAATGAAAGATAAATTTCTCGGCAATGCATTTTATAAGCACTAATTAATGATTTACATTGGCTTTTGTGACTTATTAGTTGCCGTGAGAATGCAAGTTTTATTACTTTACACCCATATCAAATATGTTGTGTCTGTTTTAGCAGTAGACACATAAAACCTCTCGGAAATAGTGAATAACAACAGTCTAAAGAGAATGAAGAGCTGAAATAAATTAGCAATACAAATAAAATCGCTGGGGAAATTAATGGACTGAAGCCAGTAAATCGTTAGGTCCTAAAAAGCTGCATCACAAACTTTAGAACCAAAATGGTCTTGGTGATAATGGATGAACTAGTTATATTCTTCTGAAATGCTGCTAACACTAGAATAATTCCAAGATTGCAAGGTAATACTGTAAGTGTCACCCCACTATATGAGGGCGCTTGGGCACTTGTTTCCACACTGTATATCTCAAAACTAAACAAAAATCAGAACTCCCCACAATGGGGAAAATCCCCTGATATAGAAACATAGAAAATTGGTGCAGGAATAGAATTGTCCAAATGCAGTTCAAATAAAGTCAGTCGGGGCAAGCACAGGGACTTGTGCATGTACAGCAACGTTACATTAATGCGCTGCAGAACTTTAAGACTGATGTTTAAAGCAGCTGGAGTGGGTTTTTTTTGTAAGGATAGGATCTGCAGACAGAAATACACTTTTGGGATTTTATTTTGGAATGCAACTGTTCGATTCAATTTGGAAAAAAAATGTGTAATAGGAAATCAAAGCCCCCAGTTGGCTAATTATTAGAGGCACATTATTCCTATGGTACACCAATTGTTACTATGGAATGTTTTGAAAAGTGATACTGAAGTATAAATTGGCATGGGGACATTGTTCCCGATTGTAAAATGCATCGGAATTCTATTTCACACATTGTTTTTCATCGTTAAAGGAACTATAATTAACAGGACGTGCAGAGAAAACTGCGTATTTTAAAAACAATAATTAATGTCATAAGAATTCAGAACCTAGGTAAAAGTAATGGGCCTGTTTAGGCGACTGCCAGGGACTAGTTTTAATGGAACTCACGTCAGCACCTACGACAACCTACGACAACACCTACGTCAACCTACGGCAGCAAAAATTGTCGCCACTGTCGCCGAAAATTTTTCAACATGTTGAAAATATTGCGACAGTCGCCTGTAGTCGTCCCAAAAATCGCCTAAGTGGGACATGCCCTTTTAACTATCCCAATCTTATCCTTTATTGTGACAAAGATAATGAATTTTTAATCCATAATAAGATTGTGTGTAGGCTAGCTCAGAAACAAAATGAGATTTGGTAAAATGCTCTTTTTGGGTAACACCAACATTAAATGTTTTGCTCAAAAAATTGATCACAATTCTTGACGTGGAATTGTTGACGGAAATGCAGGATGCTGACAGTTGATCCAAAATTCACGAAATGTTCTCCTAGTTTGCGTAGTTTGAATGCAAGTTCCCTGGATTTTCATGGGATCTGGGAAAGTGAACTAAAAAAATTGCTTTTGGTAACGGTAAACATGAATCCATGGCATTGTTGTGAAAATCCATCATGTTCACTAATGTTCTTCAGGGGAGGATAGCCTTCCCCAATCTGGCTAATGTACATAACTCCAAACCTAATGACTCTCAACTCCCTCGTCAGTTCATGAGCAATTAGGAATGAACTTTCAATACCGATATTCCTAGACTTTTCCAAATCCTGTAAACAAAGTAATAGAAAAATATTACCCAGTTGCATTTACTTTTCCTCTTGCAACGTATAGGGCCTGTCCCACTTGGCCGTCATTTATGCGACAGGCCGGTGACTGACGCGCGACAGTTGCGCGACGGTCGAGCCACAGTCGCGTGTGTCATCACGCATCTTCATGTGTCAGCACAGCCGCCTGGAGCGTGCGACATCATTTGAATCCCCAGTTTATGATATTTACCCAGTTTATGAAATTTAAGGTGATTTTCTAAAATGTTCCAGTTTCTTGAGTGGTGCTAGCAATTGGAAAACTGCAGATGTAATGCCCCAATTCAAAAAAAGAGGTGAATGAAAAGTAGCGCTGCAGACCAAATTAATGTGTAGGAAGGAACTGAAGATGCTGGTTTAAATTGAAGATAGACACAAAGTGCAGGAGTAACTCGGCGGGACAGGCAGCATCTCTGGAGAGAAGGAATGGATGATGTTTCGGGTCGAGACTCTTCTTCAGTCTGAAGAAGGGTCTTGACTCGAAACGTCACCCATTGCTTCTCTCCAGAGATGCTGCCGGTCCCGCTGAGTTACTCCAGCATTTTGTATCACTTATCTGGTTTGCTCTTCCATTTCTACCAACTGCACCCCTTCTCATGTCATTCGTTCATCCAGCTGTAGGAGATACAACATTTGTCCCTTTAACCACAATCCAGGGACCCAAGCAGTTATTGCAAGTAAAGCATCAATTCACTTTTGCACTTTCCGGTTTAGTTAGTGTATTTTGGTGTTCACCACATAGTTTTCTCTACGAAACTGTGCAAATATTTAAATCGTGCGCGCTTATATCCATGACGCGTAAAAGGCGGGGTGACTGCGTATGGACGGCGTGCGGCGGCGCATTGTTATGCACGGTGACGTAATCATGCGTCACCACGCGCTACATGTACAAGGTCAGGATGCCTGTGTGCTACCGCAATACGCCCGTGTGTGTACGCGATACGTCACGCCGGAGCTGTATGAAGATTTTGAGCCCTACAAAATCCTGGAGCGCAGCGCGATATCGCTCGCAACTTCATACCCCTCCATGCAACCGTCCCGCACGGCCCACATGCTACCCGTGTGTCTCAACGCGACGACGAGGTAGCGTAAATGGCGCGCAAATGACGGCCAAGTGGGACAGGCCCTTATCACATCGGAATCACCCTCTATTTCTTTGCCTGTGCCTTTCATCTATCAATGGCTTACTTGAGAATGTACAAAACCCTATTGTTTTGTGACCTCAAGCATTTTAGTTAAATGCTTTGGCCTCTTTCCATCGTGCTAACTATAACCATTGTCTAATATTTATCTAATTTTCTCTGTAGAGAATCTGACATCCTGAACAGAACACAAAGTGCTGGAGTAACTCAGTGTGTCAGGCAGGCAGTCTGACCCACTGAGTTAAGGGCCTGTTTTTTTTGGTGTCTGCCAGCGACTGTCATGGTGGTAGCAGTGTTAGTGTATGAGGATCACTAGTGGTGGGTACGGACTCAGTGAGCCAGTTTCTGCGCTGTATTTCTAAAAATCGATTTCAGCATTCATTGCTTTATTCACCTCCTGTAAACAAATATATAGAAAAATATTATCTATATGCGCTTGACAATGCAGGGTAACTTGGATAGGTTGGGTGAGTGGGCAGATACATAGCAGATGCAGTTTAATGTGGGTAAATGTGAGCTTATCCACTCTGGTAGCAAAGACAGGAAGGCAGATTACTATCTAAATGGTGTCAAGTTGGGAAAAGGGGAAGTACAACGGGATCTGGGGGTCCTTATTCATCAGTCAATGAAAGTAAGCGTGCAGGGACAGCAGGCAGTGAAGAAAGCGAATGGCATGTTGGCCTTTATAACAAGAAGAGTTGTGTATAGGAGCAATGCGGTCCTTCTGCAGTTGTGTAGGGCCCTAGTGAGACCACACCTGGAGTATTGTGTGCAGTTTTGGTCCCCTAATTTGAGGAAGGACATTCTTGCTATTGAGGCAGTGCAGCGTAGGTTTACAAGGTTAATTCCGGGTATGGCGGGACTGTCATATGCTGAGAGAATGGAGCGGCTGGCTCGAAGGGCCGAATGGCCTACTCCTGCACAATATTGTCTATTGATTTTCCCGTTAAAATATATAACTTTACACCTATCCACTTCTAATGTCACTCTTATTTTCTGTGTTCATTACAATCAACTGGCTGTGGTCCTCATGAGAATGGAAAAGATTTGCTGTTTTGTGATTTTGCTAAATGTTTAGTATTAGTTGGTTAGTTTTAGAGATATAGTATGGAAACAGGCCCTTCGGCGCACCGAATTCACATTGACCATTGATCACCTACCTGTACACTAATCCCATTTTCACATCCCACAGAGTAGGGGTAATTTACAGAAGCCAATTAACCTACAAACCTGCACATCTTTGTGGAATGGGGAAGGATACTGGGGCACCCCCGGAGAAAACCCTTCTGATCACCGGGAGAATGTAGAAACTCTGCACAGACAGCACCCGTAGTCAGGATCGAACCCGGGTCTCTGATGCTGTAAGGCTGCAGCTCTACCATTGTGCCACTCTGCCGCCCCTAACGTGGTCCGCAGATAACTGAGGACTAATTCAACCTGGTGGCTATACCAGCGCAATAATCACCCCGTGAAACACTGTAGCATCAGTGATTCAGACCAGATAAGGATGCAACATTGTCCAGATCAGCATGATCGAGCACATATTTCAGGCACCTTTAGAGCATGGGGCTCAGCTATGTGAAAACTTGACCTTTTGCCACCATTTCATGATTGTATCTCAGGTAAAGTCGAATGACTTTAGCAGATGTTCAGATTAGAAATATTAGATCGTATCACAGGTAATTAACTGCAGGGTTCGTGCATTTACCATTTAGCTCACAGCAGGCCAGTGAACTTTGGTTGAGAGTCTGTTGCTGAAACACGTCATAATGCAAAAGACCCAAAGGCATTGGGTGCTGTAGACAAGTCTTGTACAACCACACTCTTACAGCATGTGCTTCATTCATCGTGGCAGAGAGTTCCACAGAAGTTTCTTGAGCAGGGGAGAGGGGAGAGGGGAGAGGGGTGAGGGGTGAGGGGAGACGAGAGGATTGAAGGGTGAGGAGAGGGGAGAAGGGTGAGGGAAGAGGGGTGAGGGGAGAGGCGAAAGGGATGAGGGGAGCGGGGTGAGGGGTGAAGGGAGAGGGGTGAGGGGTGAAGGGAGAGGGGTGAGGGGGAGAAGGGGGAAGGGTTGTGATAGGAGAGGGGGAAGGGTGCGGAAGAGGGGTGAGGGTGGGGGTTGAGGGGAAAGGGGAGAGGGGAGAAGGGGTAGGAGTGGGGCAAGGGAAGAGGGGGTAGGAGAGGTGAGAGAGAGAGGAGGAAAGTTAAGGAGACGGTGGGGGAGGGTGAGAGAGGGTGAGAGAGGGCGAGAGAGGGTGAGAGATGGGGAGAGAGGGGGAGTGAGGGGGAATGAAGAGAGGAGAGGGGAGAGTCAGTAATCAGTGAAGGGCCTGTAACTAAGGGGCCAGGGGAATACCAGCAATTGGGGTTTGAGTGAAGGGACTGGCAGTCTGATCCGAGGGGTGAAATTTGACTGAACATTCCCCAAAGATTAGGATGAAGGTTTAGGGCATTTCTCCCAGTTATAAGGAGTTTTCATCGAATTGTCTTTAAGCTAATGTTTAAGAATGTTAAATTTTAGTCCTGCTGCTACAAATGCACTGCATAAAACCCTGTCTCTGAATTTGTGTAGAGATGGGTTATATATTAAATAATTTTGAAAACATTGAGGAGAGGCAGATTTTATTGAAAGCCCATGGCAATATCTTTTCGCTCAGCTGAAGTCATAACCTTCATGCTCTCGGGTATTTATTCTGGTAAGTGAGCTTTTACACATCGTGATAGAATTAAGTGCTTGCTAAACTGTGTTGGACAGTTGCCTCAGCGCTATATCTGAAAACCAACTGCAAAAAAAGAGTATCTCTGTATCCCTGATTACAGTCTGTTACTTCCACGTCAACAATAGTCACCTTGGAGCTTCCGTTCGTGAGACTGACAGCCTAATGCCAATTAGGCCTGAATTATAGCTAGTTGTACCCACGAGGTTCTGATATGCAACTGCCAAAAACCTGACAACTCTCCCAGCCATCAGAGAGGAAGCTTATCCAATCTGTCTGGGTTAGTTTTGGACCCGGGGATGAAAGGATAATGTTCTAACCCAGTGCACCCATCAAGTCACAGAACAAGTAGGTCATAATTTTCACAAGTCAATGTTAGGATTCACAATTTGAGTCAATGTTCGAATGCACACTGATCCCCACTTGCAGCTCTGGGTTTCTGCCAATCATTTCGCCAGAGCTCAGAGGGTAATTGGCAGGAAACTGGAGGCAGGCAGCAGAGGCAAGCGATGTGAAATGCAAGGTAAATATCCTCAAAAGTGACATTCCTTGTGAAAACCTGAATACTTTCGCAACAGGCTCTATTTTCTAACCATGTAAACTTTTACTCATCTAAACGACATCGTCGGAAGGAAACCGAGAAAATTCAGTTTTAGACAACACACGACACTTTATTCAACTTTGGCAACATTTCCTATTTCTGGAAACCGCTGCTTCAAGAAACGAAAACCTCCTGTCTGCCTCTTCACAAACGTGACCCTTTGGAATCAGGTAAGTCATGGTCATAGAGAGATACAACAATGAAGTGGGCCCTTCAGCCCATTTAGTCAGTACTGACCATTGATCACATTTACACTAAATGTACGATAGTCTAATTTATTTTATTCTCTCCACATTCTCAACCACTCGCACTCTCCCTCTCGCTTCTACCGCTTGCCTACACACTTGAGACAATTTACAGTGGCCAATTAGACTGCCAACATGCACATTTTTGAGATGTAGGAGAAAATCAAAGTACCTGGTGGAAACCCATGTGGGAGATCTTGCCAAAAACACACTGCTCCAGAGGACAAAGTGGAATCTGGGTGGCTGAAACTGTGAGGCAGCCAGTGGCACAAATTGTTGATATGGTTTTATTATGAATTCATCAGTTGTACTTTAAAAGGCACCAAGATGATCAGGAAACGAGGAGACAGAAAAGGAAGTGGGAAATATTTTCTGCACTTGGTACCTGTTTTCAGAAAGCCCTGGAGATCCCTCAGAAAAAGACTGAGAATCAGGAAATGCCATTTCTCACAGAAGAGCTTGGCAGTGAGTGAACCGTGCCAGTAAAAGGGAGTCTTACTACCTTGCTTGAAATTGAGCCACCCTTCAGTCATCAAAGCTCCCATATCCACTGTCCTGAGTCAGTAATCGGCAAAAGTTAATTGGAAATAATACATTATGTATATACGATTATGAGTGGTTCAGATAGGGAAGACTGCATGAAAATGTCAGAGGTAGATAAAAATAGAGGCTCAGAGGAAAGGGGGAAGAGGTTCAAGGGGGTCATGAGGGGGATCTTCTTACCCTAGAGAGCACAAAGTACCTGGAATGCATCGGTTGAAAGAGAGGTTGATGGTGAATTAAGAAGTGCCTCGATGAATTCTTGAAGCATTTAGGCATGGAGGGCTCTGGACCAAGAGGTGGTCGATGGGATTAATACAGAAGGGTGCCTATTAGTCAGTGTGGATGAGTTGGGCCAGATATCCTAAGTTCACGTTGTAGGATAAACACCACTTTATAACTTGCCACAGGAGCAAACTGGGCACTGAGTATTCTACAGATGGACATAACAAGCTGGAGTAACTCATGGGGACAGGCAGTATCTCTGGAGAGAAGGAATGGGTGACGTTTCGAATGGGTGAGTCTGAAGAAGGGTCTCGACCCAAAATGGCACCCATTTCTTCTCTCCAGAGATACTACCTGTCCCACTGAGTTACTCCAGCTTTTTGCGTCTATCTTCGGTTTAAACCAGCATCTGCAGTTCTGTACTACATTGAGTATTCTGCAGCAGGTAATCTTCATCCTAATTCTTAGCCTTTCGATTATGGACGATTCATGTTTTCCTGCTTTGTTTTTAGGGGAAATGTACATCACGAGTAAGGCCAGTGCTTATTAATCATTCATAGTGGAAAGGTCTCTGTGCAGAGAAATGCTAAATAGGCTCATTGAATCTAGAAACGTCTCTGCCTGAGTGAGCAGAAGAGGGCTCCGATAGTCACCTGAAATCACTTACTGTGAAATATTGAGCCTATGGCCCATGACTACTCAAAGCAGAGAAGGAGCATTCCAGATTAGGGGTGGGCACGGTGGCACAACGGTAGAGTTCCTGCCTTACAGCGCTTGCAGCACCAGAGACCCGGGTTCAATCCCGACTATGGGTGCTGTCTGTACGGAGTTTGTAAGTTCTCCCCGTGACCACGTGGGCTTTCTCCGAGATCTTCGGTTTTCTCCCACATTCCAAAGACATACAGGTATGTAGGTTAATTGGCTTGGTGTATGTATAAATTGTCCCTTGTGGATGCTGGTCAGGTGATGTAGCAAGTGGGTATGGATTGATTCAACTGTTGTGGAGTTGAACATTTTTGAACATACCCACCTCTGACCTTACCTCCATACCACTTCGAAGGAGACAAAAGAGACGGCAAAATCTTGAATTGGGGGGAAAAAAAAGAACACTGGATGAATTCTGCAGATCAATCAGCATCTTTTGATGCAAAATGTGTAAAGCAATCAGCCATGGCTTCTAGAAACATCCTAGACCTGTGAAACAACTTGCATCATAGTTTGTCACAAAACATTTAATCTTTGTGGGCATAGACATGGCTTCATTTAAACTCAGATTAATTTATTGTTATACCTGTATATATATCTATATATCTATTTGCAATGAAATTCCTTGTTCACATGAAGTGCACAGTAGAAATATAGCCATGATAAATACAACAACATTGTAGTGTCATCTGATGTAGTGCAAAACCATATTAAAATACTATCGTAAAATAATGGAATGAGGTAGACTTAAGAGTAAGAGTATTTGCAGCATCTCTTGACACATGACACAAGGTTCTTGGTCTCTTTCCTGTGCTTCAATTTATTATTGTTGTTGATCCGGCCGACAACTGTAGTATCATCAGCAAACTTAAAGATTGAGTTTGACACAAACTCAGTGGGACAGGCAGCATCTCTGGAGAGAAGGAATGGGTGATGTTTCATGTCGAGACCCTTCTTCAGACTGAGAGTCAGGGGAGAGGGAGTCTAGATATATGGAGGGGTAAGGTGTGAAAACGACAGATAAGGAAATGTAGAATGGTTCATTGGTGGCTGAGGGAATGGTGACGAGGAGGCATGCAATCAGTAAAATTAATCGGTAGGACAGTGAAACTAGTCGGAGGACTAGAGTGGGGGAGCGACAGAGAGAGAGGGTAAGGAAGAGTTCATTAAAGTTAGAGAAATCAACATTCGTACCGCTGGGTTGTAAGCTGCCCAAACACCATGTTGACGTTTTAAAGGGCCACACAGTCATGGGTGTACAGGGAGTACGGGGACTGAGCACAAAATACTGGAGGAAATGTTATGACCAATTCTAACCGACTGTTTAGGGATGAGATTATTCAGTGTTATAGTGCTGAAGGCCGAGCTGTAAGCTATCAATTGCATCTTAACATGCGTATTCCTATTGTTAGGGTGATCCAACGCTGAATGTAGTGCAAGGGAGATAGTGTCTCCCATCGGACTATATTTCCTGTACACAAATTGCAAAGGGTTTAGATTTCCCAAAGCCTGGTGCAGATGTAGGCCGTTACCAGTCTTTCAAAGAACTTCAGTATGGTCGATATTGCAGCAAACTGGACAATGGTCATTGAAACTGGACACTTTACTTTTTTGGCTTCTGGAATGATGCAAGTTATTTTTAGACAGATGGCGGCAGTAGATTTTTGGCGTGAGAGGTCGAAGATGTTGGTTGATGATGTTGGTCAGTTGATTTTGCACATGATTTCAGAACACATCCAGGGACTGCGTTCGGACTGGCCACTTTCCAAGAGTTTACCCTTGCGAAAGGAGATCTGACTGAGTTGTATGGGACAGTGAGATGTATGGGACCGAGTCAGCAGCATTGAGATACCGCTCCTTGGGTAATTTTGTTTGCCTGTTCAAAATGGGCAAAATAAGGTTTGAGCGCATCTGTTTGAGGTCAGTGGTCGCCCCAGATTTTGGCTTGCTGCCCATAAATGTATTCAGGCTCAGCCACAGTTCCATCACATCTGCTTGATGGAATTGAGTTGCCAGCTTGGTTTGTGATTCTCTGTGCTTTCTTGATAGACTTGCGGTGATCATACTTGGTCTCGTGTAGGAAGGATCTGCAGGTGCTGGTTCAAACCAAAGATAGGCACAAAATGCTGGAGTAACTCTGCGGGTCAGACACCATCTCTGGAGGAAAGGAATAGGTGATGTTTCGGGTTGAGACCCTTCTCCAGTCTGAAGAAGGGTCTCTTCCTGAAACGTCGACTATTCCTTTTCTTCACAGATGCTGTCTGACCTGCTGAGTTACTCCAGATTTTTGTGTACTTGGTCTTCTTGTACAGCGTGGGATCACCCATCTTTTAAAGGTTTCGGATCCGGATCTTATCAGAGAATGAATCTCTCTGTTCATCTAAGGTTACTGGTTAAGATAGACCCTGATTGTCTTTGTCGTAACATAGGCGTCATTGCATTTCTTGATGAAACTGGTGACAACTGAGGTAATCTTGTTCAGGCTGGTTGAAATGGTCTTGAACGTCCAGTCCACTAACACAAGGTGATTCTGAAGCAGAAAGCCAGCCTCCTCAGACCACTGCTGCATTACTCTTTTTTGTTGGTGCCTCGGGCTTCAATCGCTGTAAGACAACACTAGCTACATCGACAGATGATTAAACTGGTCGAAATGAGAGCGAGGGATGAAGCAACAGGCATACTTGAGGGAATGATAACCACTCACAAATATTTGGCACCAAGGATTTGTACCAGAGAAAATTATATATTGGTTGATAACTGACCAATGTTAATGAAGTTGAAGCAGGACTTTCATCAGGTCAAATCAAGGTTTAATCATGCTTTCAGCACTTGGCTGCTTTGGAGATTTGACTCCTGAGGCCTTCATGTAATATTCTCAGGTAAGCTACTTTAGATAGATTAGAATTTTAATCTGGTCAAAGTGACGGATATGGGAATGAATAGCAAGAAATCCAAACCCTTCATTGACTTTTCATACTGGAATTCATAATGTATCTCATATCACAGACATTAGATATTAGTCCTCCTAAACTTACCTGATCTCCCGGCTGCTAAACGTTTAAACTCCCCCTCCCATTCCAATACTGACCTTTCTGTCCTGGGCCTCTGCCATTGTCCGAGTGAGGCCCAGCACAAATTGAGTGAACAGCACCTCATATTTTGCTTGGGCAGCCTGCACCCCAGCAGTATGAACATTGATTTCTGTAACTTCAAGTAACCCTTGCTTTCTCTCTCTCTCCATCCCCTCCCCCTTCCTAGTTCTCCGACCAGATTGATTGCCCCCTGATTAAATGTTATCTCTGTATGCAATGTTGTCACATTCTTCTAGATAACAATGATCTATACATTTTCCTTGATCTCCACCCTCTTTGATGTCTCATTTACATACCTTACACATCCTTATCTCTGTGTCTCTCTCTCTCCTCTGACTCTCAGTCTGAAGAAGGGTTCTCGACCTGAAATGTCACCCATTTCTTCTCTCCAGAGATGCTGCCTGTTCCGCTGAGTTACTCCAGCATTTTGTGTCTATCTTCGGTGTAAACCAGCATCTGCAGTTCCTTCCTACACATTTAATCATGCTTCCAGCACTTAGCTTTTTTGGAGATTTGACTCCTGAAGGCTTCCTACAACGTTCTCAGGAAGGCTACATAAATACAACAGATAGGTTAGAATTTTCATCTGGTCGAAACAAAAAATATTGGCATTGATAGCAAGAAATTCAAACCTTTCATTGACGTTTCAAATTGGAATTCATGATGTATCTCATATCATAGACATTAGAAATTTGGAAAACATCTTTATTCACCCTGGAGTCACAGCCCAGTCACAATCCGTGCCTTGGTTCTATCCTACCTTAGTTTCAGACCCACCCTAGCTTACTCGCATACTGTTCATCTTCCTCCAGGGAGCTCGCCACATCCAGTGGGACTAACTCTTGCCATCATGCGGTCTGTCACCAGGGGGAGCTGTGCACCAGCTACTTTGCCCAGGACAGGGACCTGTTTGGTTGCAACAACCTCTCCTCAACCTAAAGTGACAGCTGGTCCCGTAATTCTAAGATTTTGTGGGAGGACAGTTAGTAATTTAAAAGGAGCGGTTACTTTTCATGTAAGCTTTATTTATATACGTTCTACACAAAGGAATTGAAGATGTTGACTTATCAGTCCGACTGTGGTGTAAACTGCCATAAATCATTTGGGAGAGGTTAGGAGGACTAAGCTTGGAAAGTTAATGTGTTATTTCTGCATCTGTTCCTGATTAATTGCTGTACCCTTGTTTTACAATTAAACCTTTAATTCTGGTTTGTTACTGTTCCGAGATAGAGTATTATTTTATTTTCTACAAAATATATTAAAACATATTTTATTAAATATATATTACTGTAATAATATGTAATAGAGATATGAATTCACATTTCTGTTGTAACAACCATGTTGTATTAGATTTCCTGTTGAGAATGGAGATTTGCTGTACCTTGAATGGATGCAAAAAGCTGGAGTTCATTCATTTAACAGGTGCTTCACAAAGCTTTTCCCTTTATTAGTATTCTGCAGTTTATTGTCATTAAACTAGCCTTTCTGATAGCCTTTCACTGATACTAGTGTAAGCTTATATATATCTGATTGTATAATACAGTTAGGTATATGTCTAACAGTTTATAATAGTGTGAAATTTTTGTAAACACGAAAAAGAAATCGCATCACATCAACTTTTACCAAGATTAATGATAATGGAAAGCATAATACTAAAAATAGGTGATTTCAAAAGGAGATTAAATAAACATAACTTTACCAGACTCCACTGACATTACCCGGAAACTCCTAGTGTTTAACAATGCTGTGAAATGTATTAATGGCTGCAAAAGGCCGAGGAGAGATGTAGATTCAAAAAGTCGAGCTCTTTATTTAACAATCATAAGCTGCAAGAAAGAAATCTGCTAATATATGTTGAAAACTCCTTTAGGGGCTGTCCCACTTGGGCGACCTAATTGGTGAGTTTAGAAGAGTTTGAAAAAATGACATGTTGAAGACCTCCTTCGACTAGCTACGACTAACTTCTGGAAAATTGAACACCGAATAGTGGAGAGTGAAGACGACCTCCTTCGATCTCCTTCGACCTCCCTTCGACTATGATGAAGACTATCTACGACTACCTTCGACTACCCTCGATTACCTAAGACTAACAACTAACCTACTCAGCATATAGTCATATGCTGAGAGAATGGAGCGGCTGGGCTTGTACACTCTGGAGTTTAGAAGGATGACAGGATATCTTATTGAAACATATCAGATTGTTAAGGGTTTGGACATGTTCCCGATGTTGGGGGAGTCCAGAACCAGGGGCCACAGTTTAAGAATAAGAGGTGAGCCATTTAGAACGGAGACGAGGAAACACTTTTTCTCACAGAGAGTTGTGCGTCTGTGGAATTCTCTGCCTCAGAGGGCGGTGGAGGCCGGTTGTCTGGATACTTTCAAGAGAGAGCTAGATATGGCTCTTAAACTTAGCAGAGTCAGGGGATATGGGGAGAAGGCCGGAACGGGGAACTGATTGGGGATGATCAGCCATGATCAGATTGAATGGCGGTGCTGGCTCGAAGGGCCGAATGGCCTACTCCTGCACCTATTGTCTATTGTCAATTGACCTACTACAACCTACCACGACTAAACCTATGAGTAGAAAAAGTTTCAATTTTTTTCATGGCGACCATTTTTTACTCGCGGGCATTTTTATTGAAAAATACACCACGACATAGCTGAGGGCTCGAGTACACGGGGACCACTCTCGAGCATGAAGGAGAGTTACGAAGACCTACTGCGACCATCGTGTCGACCATGCTGCGAGTATGAGTCGAGGGCAAACTCGCCAGAACTCGCAGATTTGGTCGCCCAAGTGGGTAAAACTTGATATATTTCAAATGAAAATGATGCATTTCAACTCTGCATTTTTTCAGTATATCAATGTTAGCTATGTCTTAGGTATGATTGATACAAATACATCGATAGATGCTCCTGAACAGATCATCAGGGATGTAACCTGGGGTCATTGGGTGTTTCGGGTCTTTCAACATCAGACACCCTCACCCAAGCGACCCAGCCGTGGTTGATCAGACCACGACGTGTTCAGGTGGCATTTGCTCCTCCCCATGGACCTCCTCTCCTGATCCAGAGCCATCTCGAGGTCTTCTCCGCTGCCTCTGTGATGTTCTTGATGGCTCTTCTCCTCTCCCTTCCGTTGATGCCCAGTGCACTCAAGGCTTTGTAGAGCGATTGCCCTGCAAAACCTCTGCAGCCAACCTCGATGGGCATACACCTCGCCTTCCAGCCCTGCTTGCGGCAGTCTATGACCAGCTCTTCATATCTGGCCATTTTCCTCTCATGGGCCTCCTCCAGACTGTCCTCCCACGACACTGTCAGTTCCAACAAGACAATGTTTTTGGTCGCCTCTGAGACCAGGAGGATACCTGGCCTCAGGGTGGTCGTGGCAATGTACTGTGGGAACTTCAGCTGTTTCACCAGGTCTACGGAAAGCTGCCAGTCCTGCGCAGTCGCTAGGATTCCTGACTGATTCCTGGCTGCTGTGGTTCTTGGCAGCTGCTCTGCGGCCTTCACGAAAGTGATCATCTGGGTGGTGGGGCGTGCTAGTCTGCAGCTGCTGATTCCAATGCTGATGGCTTCTGCAATGGGTTTGAGAACCTGGTCGTGACGCCATGGGTATGTAATATAATATTTTCTATTGTGTGGTGTTCAGTTGAATATTGGAAATGGCTTTTAAAAATGGTCAGGTTAAAAATAATAATGTGACTTTTGTTTTCTAATAACTCTTTAACCAAACTTCATGGGATGTGGTTATTAGCTGAAATAATTAACATTATCTTATGAAGTAATCTCAGGCAAATGGGCACACAGTCTTCTTGAGAATTTGTTTTACTGTTCAAAAGGAACTAGCTAAACTACAAAACCAAGCCTTAAGACAGCCGATAGTGAAAATATAATGAAAATGACAATGGAAAACGTCAAACATATCAAGCCACGACAAATCACCTTCCTTCAGATCTTCAATCAAACAAAATCAAATTATGTATTCTCACTTCAAAGAATGTACCTTGGAAGAATATTAGTAATATCATCCTTTGACCTACACAGGAAAGGTACTGATTCATTGCCACAGATCTTCTTTAGGCACTTGTGTAATAGTGATCTTTCATTTTTTTCTTTGACCTCTAAGAAGTAATGGTGATTGGAATAGTGTACTCAAAGTGATTTGGGAATTAACTTACAAAGTGATGCTTCAGATGGTTACCAACAACTGATTTTGTATGAATTAAATTATTCATTCTAGATCCAGACAAGGACTTTTAGGAGTTTGACTGTCAACAAACAAGGAAAGATCATGACTTGTTGGCACATTTGCCATCGATAGCTATTCTGAATATGATTTAGTGCCTGACTATATGGTAATATGATCAACTGCTATATCTTGTGCTGCAAAGTGTGCTGTCCTGATCGTTGCAACCTGCATAAGTGGAAGAACAAATTACCTAGTTTGGTTGTAACTGTGTGGTGAGAACTGGCAGGTGGTTAAAAATGTACCACAAATATTCAGTGGCAATTCCATACTCTGGAGTTTTAACCTTCTCTTCCAAAGGAGCCACATGGACCTTGATCTGCTCTGGGGTTCTGTTTTAAATATGCGGACGGGCCCAGTGATATAATTTGACCTTGAATGCTTTTATAACTGCCGTGTTATTCTAGGATTTCAAGAGTGACAGCCACTGTATGGATTGCACCCCAGTATGGCTCAGCAGTGTTTACAAATTATTGGGATAAAATGGTTTGCAACCACAAATATTGTTCTGTCTGCTTTGTTGTTCTTATGCAGGTCCAGATTAAAAATGGAGTAAAGTGTTCACTAATACATGACAGATATTTCTAAATATTCCAGAATTATTAAATAATCATATTTGGACATATATTTGAATAAATTAAAGGCTCTTAAAGGAAAGTACAAAAATAAATACTGTTTCTCATAATGGGTTTTCCTCATTTTCTTCTTAGAACACACAGCTGGAGACAAAAGGAAGTCAATGTATCCAGTAGATAGTTCTTGGTAGATTCCTCTTGCATATGCCCTGTTCAAAAATCTTCATTTTAAAAATTGGTAGAAAATTTGTAAGTACATTCGATGGCTTTTCCAGGAAACCAACAATTTTTAACAATCCCTTGGTGTCTGTGATTCTACTTTAGATATCAGATAGAAACAGGACACACAGCTCCATCAATGCAAAGAATTTGAGTTGGGCAGAAGATATTGTGATGATACTGAGTGAACACTTTCTGGAGTCCTAAGGTTAAGTTAAGGGGTTGTCCCACTTGGGCGACCTAATTGGCGAGTTTAGAAGAGTTTAGGAGAGTTTGAAAAAATGTAATGTTGAAGACCTCCTTCAACTATGTAGAAGACCTCCTTCGACCTCCTTCGACCTCCTTCAACTATGTAGAAGACCTCCTTCGACCTCCTTCGACCTCCTTCGACTATGTTGAAGACTAGCTTCGACTAGCTACGACTAGCTACGACTAACTTCGGGAAAATTGGACACCGAATAGTGGAGTGAAGACGACCTCCTTCGACCTCCCTTCGACTATGATGAAGACTATCTTCGACTACCTTCGACTACCCTCGATTACCTACGACTAACATGCCGACCTACTACGCCTACTATGACCTACTACGACTAAACCTACGAGTAAAAAAAGTATCGATTTTTTCCATGGCGACCTTTTTTTACTCGCGGGCATTTTTCAACATGTTGAAAAATACGCCACGACCTAGCTGAGGCCTCGAGTACACGGGGACTACTCTCGAGCATGAAGGCGAGTTACAAAGGCCTCCCAAGACCTGGTGGCGACCATGCTGCGAGTATGAGCCGAGGGCAAACTTGCCAGCACTGGTGGATTCGGTCGTCCAAGTGGGACAGCCCCTTTAAGATATCACGTTGTATCTGTTCGGAGTATTTACAAGTACCCCACTTTAGGGAGATTATTCTGTATCAACCTATATTTCAAAGACTAAGTTACGTTATTATCTGAGTCTCTTTTCCTAAAGGGGTTTAGCTACAAATAGTCACTATTTTGAGCTGTGGGTCCACCCACCCTCCATACCAAGGAGGAGATAATTCCAGCTATTGAAGCAGTTTCAACAGTTTTATTTTCAAATGAAGCATGTTTAATTCTGAGGCATCATTTCTAACAGAGATTACAATTTACAATGGATTTCCAAGGCACAAGTATAATTCTTACAAAAGTAGAAAAACATTAGTTTAGTTTAGTTTATTGTCACGTGTACCGAGGTACAGTGAAAAGCTTTTGTTGCGTGCTAACCAGTCAGCAGAAAGACAATACATGATTACAATCGAGCTATTTACAGTGTATAGATACTTGATAAGGGAATAACGTTTGGTGCAAGGTAAAGCCAGCAAAGTTCAATCAAGGATAGTCCGAGGGTCACCAATGTGGTAGATAGTAGTTCAGCACTGCCCTCTGGTTGTGGAAGGATGATTCAGTTGCTTGATAACAACTGGGAAGAAACTGTCCCTGACATACCAGTGAGTTGCAGATAGACAAGTCGTCTGTCTCAGAAAGGATGCTTAGGGAAGAGGTTCCTCTTGGACCGAGGTTGAGGAATGGATTCTGTGTCTTCATCCCTGTAACTCCTGACCCCCACCCTTCTTGTCATCTACCATTCATGCTGTTTTTTCTAAAGTTGACATCATCTGCATGTGATGTTTTGCAGTCACATTGCTTGGGTTAGATGATTGGAGTAACTTAATGAGATCTGCATGTACCAGCTTGATTCTTTTGATCATGTCACAGTCTTAATTAGGTTAATGTGGACCGTATTGTTTGGGTCAGGAGGGTGAAAATCTTATGTCCATCATGGTTAATATTGTTTCTCTTGATCATATCAAGAGGATGGGCAAAATATACTAGTTAGATGTTTAGCTAAATTAACAGTACACATCTTGAATCTCGTTCAGCTCGTGCTGCTGTATGAGAAAGCTGAGGATAGCAATAAGCCTTACGGGTCTGGTCAGCGAATAGCCTTTTTGGGCTTAGAGAGTGAATATCCATCACAATATCATAGAACTGATGTGCAAAGAAGTGTGCTTGTGCTGTGAGACTTGAGGGAGCTACTTGAGCAAAATTCTAGGAAGATGGACGACCATTTCACACGAGTCATATTCTAGGCACCATTCCGCATGTGTGCTGGGCAAAGTGTGTCTACAATTTCTGTCAGACATTGTTAATGGAGCTGCGTATAGAAACAGGGACAGTGGCTGCCTGGGTCATTCAAGCTGTGGCTTGTATGGTAACGTTTTCACCTTTGCCAATGGGTTCAAACAGCCCTCCACACTTGATCACCAAAATTCAGGCTGAGAACAGATGCTGCATTGTTAAGGTTCTATAACTTGGAGACCCTGGTTGCTTGTTCAAATAAGAGTAAATAACGAATTTTAATAAGGAGAGCTGGAGAATTATATTTAGAAAGGTCTCGGCCCGAAACGTCACCTATCCACATTCTTCAGAGATGCTGCCCAACCTGCTTAGTCACTCCAGAAATTTGTGTCTTTTTCTTTGTAAAACAGCATTGCAGTTCCTTGTTTCTACATATCTCTGATTATCTTTAGTGGCCGGAACAATACTTATTCCTCAATCGAGGTTTCTAAAAAGAGTTATCTGGTTACTATCACACTGCTATTGTGGGAGTTACCTGTGCAAATGTTGCTAGTACGTTTACAGTGGTGACTCCATGGTAAAGCTGCTGTAGAGTGTTTGTTCTAGAATCGCACCATGTAAATACAAATCTTAATTCCCAAACAGAATGAAATCAAGTACCAATGCATCAGTCAGCACAATCTTCTGATCTAGGTATTGCCCCTATTTAAGCATTTTTGAAATGAAACTGAAAGTTGTCTGCACTATTATACGATACGATACGATACAATAGAACTTAATTTTTTCCCAGGAGGGAAATTGATCTGCCAACAGTCACAAAACACAAGATACATGAAATTAAAATGACGAGTGAAAAGGATTGGGGATGTGTAAAGATTTGGGGGGTAGGGCCGGGGGAGGGGAGTCAGTCCACCCCACGACAGAAGGGGGAGGAGTTGTACAGTTTGATGGCCACAGGGATGAAGGATCTCCTGTGTTGTTCTGTGCTGCATCTTGGTGGAATCAGTCTGTTGCTGAAGGTACTCCTCAGGTTGACCAGTGTGTCATGGAGGGGGTGAGCTGTACTGTCCAAGATGCTCCACAGTTTGAGGAGCATCCTCCCCCCTAAGATCACCTCCCATGAATCCAACTCTGCCCCCAGGACAGAGCCAGCCTTCGTGATGAGTTGGATGATCCTGTTGCCGTCCGCAGCCTTCGCCCTGTTTTGTAAGCCACAGTGCAGTTGGAAGATGGGGACATTGATCGCTGGACACAGATTTTTTGTGATTTTTTTTTCTTTAGTTATCTAACTTAACGCTGGTTTATGTGTAATCCAGACTTTTGTACAGAGACAGGATGTGTCTGAAGGAACATTCTGCAGCTGATCAGGACCAGGGCCAGGATGGTGGTGCAGGCACCAGTTTACCATTGGGTGGAATTTCCACAAGTCTTGCAGCAAGGAATCAGAAGACAACTTCAGTGGGGAAGACTGCAGATGAAAGCTAATGGATAGACATAATAAAATGCTCATGACACTGAAACGCTAAAGAGAAAGTGTGTTTAATGTCTGGGAGCATGGATGAATCTGGCACCAGTTAGCACAGAACTGATAAGAATCCTTTCCAGTATATTAGGGAGGCCAAACATGCCACAAACAGTCATGGTGCAGTCTGTTGACACATGTCTTCAGGTCATAAGGTCATGTAATCGGAGCAGAATTAAGCCATTCAGGCCATCAAGTCTACTCCGCCTTTCAATCATTGTTGATCTATCTCTCCCTCCTAACCCCATTCTCCTGCATTCTCCCCATAACCCCTGACACCCATACTAATCAAGAATTTATCTATCTCTGCCTTAAAAATATCCATTGACTTGACCTCCACTGCCTTCTGTGGCAACGTATTCCACAGATTCACATAATCACCCTCTGACTAAATAAATTTCTCCTCATCTCCTTCCGAAAGGAAGTCCTATATTCTGAGGCTATGACCTCTAGTCCTAGACTCTCCCTTTCACTACTCTGTACGTTTCAATGAGGTTCCCTCTCATTCTTCTAAACTCCAGCGAGCACATGCCCAGTGCCGTCAAACGCTCATCAAATGTTAACCCACATATTCTTGGATTTCCTAATTCTGCTCCTATTAGACCATGTCTGGGATCAATCGGTATGTCGAGAAGGCTTGAAATCAACAAATTGCCCACCACTCCCTGTCAAATCAGTGATACAATCTTGAATCAGTGATACAGTCAGTGATAGAAATCCATGAGTAGCTGTACAATCATGCTATGGATGTAGGCATGTGCCCCGATACAATCTGGCGTTCGAAATGGACTTGTACTACCCAAATAGCAAGTGTCAAACATTCTAGGTTCTTTCCTTTTGTATGTAGAACATCAAGAGAACTTTGGCACAGTTAATGTAAGCAAGAAGCTTAAATGGTGAGATCATTTATCAGTTTTAGCTCTGTGCTCAAGACTCAAAGCCCTGTCCCACAGTACGAGTTCTCCCGAGTTTGCCCTGATTCGAACTCGGAGGTTTACGGTAATGGCCACTCGTCGGTACTCGGGGCTCTCGAGGACATTTTTTATCATGTTGAAAAATCTTCATGAGTCTTCCCGTGCTTACCTGCCGTTAGCGAGTCTTCCCGAGTACCTGCCGTTAGCGTTATGAGACGTCCCCGAGCTCCGACGTACCCGCTACGTTCATTCTCCGTGCTTACCACGAGTTTGATTTTTTTTAAATTTGGGAGAGCTCTTGGAATGAACTCGTACCGTGGGACAGGGCTTTAAGAGTATGGATAATAAAAAAATAGCATTAATGCAGCAGCTTGCTCAAGTGGTGTTGAGATTGAGATATGTGTTTGTGGCACTGTAGGGGCCATCTGTTCATTATGTATTATGAGTGCATTTATCCTTATTGAAATAGAAATAAATGCAAACTGATGCAATCTTCACCAACATAAAACCATCAAGCAACATATATCCACTAATTTTCATTAAACACTGCCTGACTATAGGAAACTAATATGTCAAGAAAATGACAGTTTCACTGCATTTCAAATGTCAGTATTTTTCCTTCAATGGCAATAGTGGTAGCAAATACACTGGTAATGCATTTGACCTGAAACAAATCCGACTGGATGGTAACATTATAATGTTGTATAAGTGCAGGAAGGAACTGCAGATGCTGTTTTAAACCGAAGATAGACACACAAAACTGGAGTAACTCAGCCGGTCAGACAGCATCTGTGGAGAAAAGGAATAGGTGCCATTTCTTCAGAAGAGAACAAGACCAAGTAGAGAAGACTCAACACAAAACGTCACCTATTCCTTTTTTCCAGTGATGCTGTCCGACCCGCTGCGTTACTCCAGTTCTTTGTCTCTATCTTTGATGATGTACGTATATGTATCAGCTATTGCGGCATTTGCATAAGGAACACTCACCGTCATTAGCTGTCATTGCGTGGCCTAGCAGTATGATGTGACATTACCCATTCAATCGATGATCAGTGTATCTTTGCACTGGAGAAAATGAGGCCCTTCATGCACGGGGATAACTTGCCATACATATTAAATATGAGGCCCCTTATTCTATCATATTCAAATGTGCTAAAATGTGGTTATCTTGGTTTGTAACTGATCTATCAGTCGAGAACAAATTCATAACAGTTCATTCATAATTCATTAAGAAATATTTAGGACTCATAATAAGACCAAAACACAGAACCAATATATAAATTGATAGATTTGAGAATTTTAACATATAGTTCAACAGGCTAGCATTTATTGCATAATTAATCTATTTCATGGATGCTTTACTTATGTTCTTTGATGGGTAACTAGGGACTTAGGATAAAGCCCATCAGTGCCTCTACTTCCTTAGAAGACTGAGGAAATTCCGTATGTTGACAAAAACTCTCTTGAACGTAGCTGGAATGCCCAGAAACGAAGAAGATATCCACCAAGTGATGAACGCTGCCCAGTCTATCACATATACTGACCTCCTTGCCACCGGAGGCATCTACTGGAGTTGCTGCTTCAATAAGGGCAGCTAGCATCATCAGGTACCCACACCACCTTGGCCACGCTCCCATTTCACTCCTGTCATTAGGAAGATGGCCTGAAAACTGTAACATCCAGGTATAAGAGCAGCTTCTTCAGAACAACCATCAGGCTATTAAACAATACAAACTTCAAATAAACTCCACGCTACGAACTGCCTCCATTGCACTACAGACTTGGGGGCATTGCTTTGCACTATATTGTTCATTATTGTTATATCTTGAACTTTCTTTTGTTGTCACTATAGTGTCTATTGTGCACTATGTTTACATATATGTTGTACTGCAGCAAGTGAGAATGTCATTGTTCCATTTCGGGACATATGACAATAAAACACTCTTGAACCTCTTGAAGCACCACATGACTATTAAAGGAAAGTATTGAGGAAGGTAACTTGTTTTAGCTGATTATTACTTAATCTAGTCCAGATTCATTTTACATAACCAGGCCTAACTTGTTTAACTGCCATAATAACCTTTTCACACAAAGGGTGGTGGGTGTATGGAACAAGCTGCCAGAGGAAGTAGTGGAGGCTGGGACTATCCCAACATTTTGGAAACAGTTGGACAGGTACATGGATAGGGCAGCTTTGGAGGGATATGGAGCAAACATGGGCAGGTGGGAATACTGTAGCTGGGACATGTTGGCCGGTGTGGGTAAGTTGGGCCGAAGGGCCTGCTTCCATGCTGTATCACTCTATCACTCTAATTCATCATCAAACTCACTTTTCAAATCACCCTGTGGAAATGATGACTAGTATAGTTCTGAAGAAGAGTCTCGGCCCGAAATGTCGCCTATTCCTTCACTCCATAGATGCTGCTTCACCCGCTGAGTTTCTCCAGCATTTTTATCTACCTTTGATTTTTCTGGCATCTGCTGTTCCTTCTTCAACTGTTATAGTTTTTATTTGTTCATGAGATCTTTATGATGTGGTATGTCCCATCAATAATGCTCGCCACTTAATGAAATTGCTGTGGGGGTGGGTGTGACTTGGTTTACATTACTAATTATTATGTATCCTGCCCAATACAGAATTGCATTTACATTAAAAACTATTTTTGATTATCTATTAGTACAAATTATCTGAATTTAATTTCAGTCATGAGTCAAATGTGTAAGAGTTTGTGACACAGTTCTATAATGCTGAGGCATTGTGTGGATCATGGGTACGTTATTTCCACTCATGGCTAGGACAATCACTAATTGGTGGGATTAGAGCTAAAGCATTCCATAGACAGTTTGGAGACTGAGGTGGGAGAAATTGAAAAGATTGGGATTAAAATCTATGCTGAGCGTTTGACGGCTCTGGACCTGTACTCGCTGTAATTTAGAAGGATGAGAGGGTACCTCATTGAAACTTACTGAACAGTGAAAGGTATGGATAGAGTGGATGCAGAGAGGATGTTTCCACCAGTGGGAGAGTCTAGGACCAGAGGGCACAGCCTCCAAATAGAAGAACGCATCTTTAGAAGGGAGATGAGGAGGAATTTATCTAGTTAGAGCATGGTGAATCTGTGGAATTCATTGC
Source organism: Amblyraja radiata (assembly GCF_010909765.2). Taxonomy (NCBI): domain Eukaryota; kingdom Metazoa; phylum Chordata; class Chondrichthyes; order Rajiformes; family Rajidae; genus Amblyraja; species Amblyraja radiata. Next base: position 10,749,342 of record NC_045963.1, on the reverse strand, counting down.
CACAGACGGCTGTGGAGGCCAAGTCATTGGGTATTTTTAAAGCGGAGATTGATAGGTTCTTAATTAGTAATGGTGTTGAAGTTGATGGGGAGAAAGCAGGAAGATGGGGGTGAAAGGGAAAGATAGATCAGCCATGATTGAATGGCGGAGTAGACTCAATGGGTTGAAAGTCCTAATTCTGCTCTTATGATTTATGAACATATAAAACAGCCACATCAGAATTTGCAGTGTCGGCCTACATGAATTTCTGTTTTGTGGAAGTCAATAGATTATGGGATTGGATGCACTCTATCCAAGGGGACAGGCCCTTCCACTTTCAAAAGGACATTATTAAACTTCATGAGACAATATCCCTAACAAACTGATGTTTAAACAGAACAATTAGAAAATATACAATTAGAATAAAACCTTGAGATTGAACACAAACAGCGGAGGTTACCAGGAAGTGTCCAATGATCATGGATAAAACCCTGCTTTGTGACTCTGTAAGGATTACTCTGTATGAATTAAATGTCTTAACACGGAGAACTAGTAAAATGTTCAAAATCTTCACATGGAGTTTCTGATGGTGAAATTAAACATTTAAAATAATGTAATTTGGTTGTTTTGAATACACAAATATGAGTAATGTATTACAAAAGGTGAATCGCCTTAATAGCTTTGCATGAAAATTTTTATTTCTGATTGAAAACATTAAAGTTTCAGAAGTATTTGAGTGCACATTGCTTTTATAGATTTTTATCAGAAAAATGTCCCCTTTATTTCAAGTTGAATCTATTACCTCCTTTGTCTTAATGTGAATTTATGACTTATGTGAGTTATACTGCAAAACCTGAGCGTAAATACTTCCACTTTTATTAGCTTTTTATACACACTTTGTTATTAAAGGATTCGATTAGGAGACCGCAATTCTGTCAATATGCAAATATTTCGACTGTGGCTTTATGTGTAATTTTAGTTTTTATATGTTGATGTCTTCATGAATTTTTCCATTTGTTTATTTTGCACAAACCATAGGGGACATTTCATGTGCTGAATTGCCTCTTTAATTTTATTTTTGCAATATTCTTATTATTTATTTCATTAAATTAGATAATGCCTTTTCTTATTAACATAATTTCCAGTACATTAAACATATTTCTCCACAAATGTAAGGGAAGAATTAAATTAAATGACGGGTGTAGCAGTTTTAGCTATTACAAGCAATATGGAGCAGTGTATTTTTTTCCCTCTCCTCTGTAATCATGAGATGTGCTGTTTGTGAGAGAAATGAAATATTCACAAATAGACGCAAGAAAGAAATAATAAGATATATGGTGTAGGCACTGGAGTGATGGTGATTTCACAACAATTGAAAGCAAAACAAAGAAATACACTGTGAAAGTTACCACAAAAAAAAATTGAATTAATCAAAGCCAAACCATAAACTCAATATGAAGACGGGATTTCATACAGAAAATTGGGATCACAAGCTGCGCTGAAATTTATTCCATTAAAAATAAATTGCTTTGGAGATCTATGTGTTAAAATAGTGACAAAAAATAGTAATGAAATAAGACCAACCTTTTCCCTGGTTTTCCTAAATTTTTCATTTTTGATCTGGTATTCGCTTATAAAGCTGATATTTTTTCTATTTCATTTTCTCTGTTGAAACATAATATAGAAACTGAATTTTCAAAAGCATGCCAGCCTTTATGATTTAAGTGCAATACTGCTGATATTTATCTCAGGCTATCATTCTTTCTAAGCAAGAGGCAGAGTGCATTTTATAGCATGCAACCTAAATTTTTGTGTTTAGACGATCAGCTTCAGGTTGGAAAAGAAGATTGGGGGACAAAGTTGCTGCTAGCTCTTTTATGTGTGATATACCCATGGAGGCTGTTGGACATGCAACGTGACATGGGGTGGCATGGTTACACAGTGGTAGAGTTGCTGCCTTACAACACCAGAGACCCGGGTTCGTTCCTGACCATGGGTGCTGTCTGCACTGAGTTTGTACGTTCTCCCTGTGACCTGCATGGGTTTTCACCGGGTGCTCTGGTTTCCTCCCGCACTCTAAAGACATACAGGTTTGTAGGCTAATTGGCTTTGTATAATTGTAAATTGTTCCTAGTATGTGTAGGATAGTGCGAATGTGCAGGGATCAATGGTCGGCGTGGACTCAGTGGGCCAATGGGCCTGTTTCCGCGCTGTATCTCTAAACTAAACTAAACTAAACAAAACATCATGTATACAATTCCACAGCAAATACACACCATGCAAGACCTTTGCAGTTAGTCTTAACTGGACTGCTGAAATCTGCTTCGATATTAGTTAAAGAACTCAACCATATCTTAGTATTGGTATTGGTAGCTGTTTATTATTGTCTTGTGTACTGAGATACAATGACATTTTTGTATGCTATCCAGACCAACCAAATCATATTAAATGCAATCAAGTCATACACAAGTTCAAGGTACAAGGATCAAATTTATTTGTCACATGCACCATAAGGTGCAGTGAAATTAATTTACCATGCAGCGTTACAATTAAAAAAGGACACAATACACAACATAATTCAACACAGACATCCACCACAGGCTTCTTCACTGTGGTGGAAGGCAATACAGTTCAGACAGTCCTCCTCCTCCTCCCTTGTTCACCCGTGGTCGGGGCCCTGACCTTCTGTAGTCACCACTACGGACGGCCCGATATTCAAGCCCTCTGGTTGGGATGGTCGGAACGCCAACGTCGGGACAGGTCGAGTGCACCCCGCGGCCCGGAGCTCTCAAATCGGCCACCTCCAACCACGGCTTCCAGATGTTGTAGGCCGCAGGCCGGCGGTGGGAGCCCTTCTCTGGTGACCCCCGGCGAGGGATCGCCCGCTCCACAATGGAAGGGCTGCTGCACGCTTGCCGCCAGAAGCTCCTCAGACCGAGGCTCGAAGATGTTGTAGACCACAGGCCAGCAGTCGGAGCACTTCTCCAGCGATCCCCTGCTCTGCGAAGTTAAAATTCCCGCTGCAACGCCGCTGAAGCTCCGGGCTGCAAGGGGGTAGATTGGGAGATGAAGACTCCAATCTTAGCTCATGAGAGATCTGTTTAGCAGGGAATAAGCTGTTTCTGAGTTGAGCTTTTAAACGTTTGCATCTACTGCTGGGAGAAGAAAGAATACCCAGGGTGTAAGTGGTCTTTGATGATGTTGGCTACGTTTGCGAGAAAATGTGGGGTAGGTGGAGTTGCCGGGAGGCAGCCTGGATTGTGTGATGGACTGGGCTACATTCACAACGCTCTACAATTCCTTGCAACCCTGGCAAAGCGGCATTTCGGCAAACCCAATTGTGTTGCATCCAGACAGGTTGCTTTCTATGATGCATCTGCAGAATATGGTAAGAATCGCTGAAGACACGCTGACTTTCTTTGTTACCCTGAGGAAGTCGAGGCGTTGGTGTGCTTCATTGCTGTAGTGTCAATGTGGTTGGAACAGGATAAATTATTGGTGATACTTTCGCCCAGGATCTTGAGACTCTCAACCATCTGCATCTCAGCATCATTGATACAGACTGTGGTGTCTACACCACCCAGCTTCCTGAAGTCCATCACTAGCTCCTGCACTTTGCTGACATTGAGGGAGAGTTAGCTGTCTTAACACCATGTTGCTATCTCCTTCCTGTACTCCGCCTCGTCATTGTTTGAAATGCGGCCCACTATGAGAGTGTCACCTGCAAATGTACAATAGGCCACACCATCGTGAGTGTATAGGGAGTATAGTAAGGGGCTGAGAATGCAACCTTGTGTGGCACCAATGTTGAGAATTATCGGGGATACCACTAGAAAGTAGCGTTACCACTGGACCATCTTAACCACACTCTATCTTCTGATATCCTCACATGACTGTACTCTCTTCCGCTAACGTCAACTCTATGTTCATCCACCACAATGATCTCCTTGACCACCCACTCCGCATCCTCCGCTCATGATGTTGTGTCCCATTCCTCACATTGACCTCATCATTTGATCTTCTCCACAAATCGCTTCTTCTGTGGTGTCCACACTGTGCAGAGGTTGGAGATCATGGAAGAAAAGCCTGTTTTTGCAATGCATATCGGGAGATTTTGTGGCACGCTCTCTGCAGATTTCGGCAAGGTTGGGCCAGATGGGAGCCCGTAACACTCCCTGCATTTACTACAGCCGCATCACTTCACGCTGCAGTTGCCACTTTCACTGGTCTGATGACACAGAGCTGATGAGGAACATTTGTGTAAAAGTGGATTAACATGGAATACAATTAGAGCACGCAATCAGTTTCAAGAAGTATTAAATTTATCAAAACTGAACTTTTGTCAGCATCGCTAAATTCATTCTCAATTATTCTCATATCCGTGCTTTATCCCTTTACATAGAGTGGGCACCTGGGCAATTATTTTGCTCCCTAAAGGGCCTGTCCCACTTAGGCAATTTTTTAGGCGACTACAGGCAACTGCCAAAAAATGTTCAACATGTTAAATATTTTTCGCCGACTGTGGCGAGAATTTGGGCTGTCGAAGGTTTATCGTAGGTTGTCGTAGGTTGTCGCCAGGTTATCGTAGGTTGTCGCCGGTGCTGACTTTGGTGAATTCCATTGTCCTAGTCGCGGGCAGTCTCCTAAAAAAAATCACCTGAGTGGGACAGGCCCATTATAGGCTGCAGGGTGAATGCCCAGTATCTGAACACAAAGAGATCTTAGCTCAAAATTGTGTCTAATGCTGAAGTAATGGTATTGTGAAACGGAGTGACAATGACTCTTCAGCCACTGCCTGATCGGGTTTCTGCTCTTTGCTTTCTGACGGGGGTGGAAGGGTGGAGGAGATCATATTAATTTTTAAGAGCGGGCCATTTCCCACACAGAGAATTAAGCTGTGCGGAAGCATTCATCAACTTCCATGTAATTCCCGCAGATGGGATCTGGCATGGGTTTCAAGAAGACTATGGCAATGGGAAATTTTGTGTGGCTTGTAGGATATGCAGAAATATTTCTACTGCTGAACACAAGTTTTAGATGGAGCAACAAACCTTCTTTGCTTCCGGCTTGAAAAAAATCATGGCAGCTTTCATGTGCACTTTTATTATGAAATGAAACACATCTTTTTCCTTATTTTTCTGCAATATGTTGACTTGTATGAGTACTATTGACAATGAAAGAGTAAGCCCAATGGCACCTTGACAATCACACACAAGCTGAGTTGTTCTGCAACACAGGAATTTCCCTGCAGAACCAGACTCAGGAGCTGAGGGAATCACCGCTGAAACACTGTCTCTCCAGGAAGATTTAATAAGTTTATGTAGACAGTTTAATGCTCCTGTCCCATGATGCGATTTCACCCAAGAGCTCTCCCAGGTTAAAAAAAAAATCAAGCTCGTGGTATGTACGTAGTAGGACCTCATGGATGTCCCCTAGCGGCTCGTAATGCTAACGGCAGGTACTCGAGAATCGCGGTAACTCGCGAAGTTTTTTCAATACTGTGAAAAATGTCCAAGAGTTTCCTGAGTACCTGCCGTTAGTTACCGCGTTTCCCGAGTACCTGCCGTTCGCATTACGTGCCGCTACGGGACATCCACGAGGTCCTACGTACCCGCTACGTACATACCATGAGTTTGATTTTTTTTTAAACTCGGGAGAGCTCTTGGGTGAACTCGCATCGTGGGACAGGGGCTTAAGCATGCAGAACAAAACAAGGATCAAGAGTAACTTATGTGACTCTCCGAGCCTTCCCAACATTCAATAAGGTCATGGTTGATTTGACTCCTTACTTTTTTAATCAATGTGTTTTTGAAATGTTTAACGGGTAGATTGGTGTGTGCCCATACATACACAAACCTTTATTGGGATGACTTTTCAGTGAGGAACTTTAAACCCCACCAACTTTGATGTCATCTGCCTACAGTCTTTTAGTGGACCCTGTGGTGTTGCCTTCCCTTTGTTCAACCTGATTTCCAAGTCCAGTCTTTCTGAAGGGAATTTAAGGCATCAGTGATATAGCTGCTGAATAGCTAACTGGATTGAAAAAAAATCAGTTAACAAAGCTGGAAGCAAAAAGTATTATTTTTTACAATGTTTTTGGTATTTTATAGAAAGGGAAGTAAAGATTGGGTTATAGGCATGATTGAAATGGAAAATGAAACAACAAATTTAAAAATAAATAATTATTACTAACCCTGTGGAATTTACAAATATAATGTTGAAGAAATGACATATAAAATTAGTTTTGCAGATTCAGAGGTTGTTCATTTGCTGTTGTGTGTACCTATAAATTCTATAACAATGCAATCTATTGAGGAGGAAGGTATCACAAACGACAACTTCTGGATTTCCTACTTTCAAATAAATACAGTAGTTGCAGGAATTCTCTGCCACAGAAGGTAGTTGAGGCCAGTTCATTGGCTATATTTAAGAGGGAGTTAGATGTGGCCCTTGTGGCTAAAGGGATCAGGAGGTATGGAGAGAAGGCAGGTACGGGATACTGAGTTGGATGATCAGCCATGACCAAATTGAATGGCGGTGCAGGCTCGAAGGGCCGAATGGCCTACTCCTGCACCTATTTTCTATGTTTCTATGTAACCAGAAGTTCCTGTCAGTTTTACACAGTAATCGGGCAGGTTTTGAGACACTGTTGTCATTATAACTGCACAACTAACCCTATATTTAATAGAAGATAGACACAAAATGCTGGACAGGCAGCATCTCTGGATAGAAGGAATGGATGACGTTTCGGGTCGAGACCCTATCTTCAGAGGGTCACGACAAGAAACGTTGCCCATTCCTTCTCTCCAGAGATGCTGCCTGTCCCGTTGAGTTACTCCAGCATTTTGTGTCTATCTTCGGTGTAAACCAGCATCTGCAGTTACTTCCTATACTATATTTAATAGATATTTTTTGCAAAGTACTTCAGTCTCCAAATTAAAACTCTTGAGTCCTGCATGCCTGTGTCTGTAATGTTTGAATATTTTTAAATTGCTTCCTGAAATACCATTACTATTTGCTTTAATTTCTTTTATATTCTTTTTTAACTTTATAGGCATTACCTAATTAAAAAAAATCTTTATGATCTGTTGTTTGTGTTTTAGATCTTAAAAGAAAGTTTAAATTTTCTAATTTTTCTGCAGACCATTTTCTGAAACTTCAGCAGTGCACTTATTTTTTTAATCTTCCTCATGTTTCCTGAGTCGGATCCGGTCTCATATATGCTGGCTTATGAATCAATTCATTTGGAATGTATCTTTGACTTTCTGTCATCCAGTCCCTTTAACCCTGATTTTAAATTGCCTGTTACTGCTCTCAAACTGAACCCAGGGACATCAGCATGGCGGCTTCCCAAATTTTTTTTTTCTTTTCGCATTGGTTTTGTCTCACTTCATTTTCAGGAACTATATCATGGAATGCTTCTTTCGTTGTTAGATTTGGTAACTAGTATGATGAAGAAGGGTCTCCACCCGAAACGTCACCCATTCCTTCTCTCCAGAGATGCTGCCAGTCCCGCTGAATTACTCCAGCATTTTGTGTCTATCGTAAGTAGCATGATGTTGCATTTGAAAAAAAGAGAATGTAATCTCCTTAGATTCAATAATATTTCTGTGGCCACTCTCACCTCTGAGTTGATGAATTTCTTCCCTACTCCATAGACGTGCACACAGTGTGACATTTTAGTGCAGCATTAAAGAAGTGTGGTGCTTGTGGCAGTAGCATCTTTCCAATGAGACATTAAGCTATGGCCATGGCTGCTGAATAAAATTTGCTGCCATGATTCACTGCATTACAGCACAGTTCAAAAATAAGTCTCTGGCTTTGAAGCACTAAAGTGACATTCAGATGATATAAGATAATGCTACATAAATACAGTTTCTGTCCCTTTTTTGTCTCCGAGGATTTGTTTCTGGAAGGTTAGGAGTATTGGGGAAATTTGTTGGGCCCTGCTGTGCTCTTCCCATGAAACAATTCTAAATACACAATCCGTTAAATATTTGTAATTTTGCCTCTACTATACAGTCGAGCCAGTGGATTCAGCCCAATATATTTGCATTTCAAAATAATTTAAACCGTTCTTGTTGTAATCTATTTATAGACCAACCCTGATGTGTAAGAAGAATTGCCAATTCTAACTGTCATATAGATCTTTCTATGCTTTTGGTTTGATCTGCATGGGAAACTATGTAAATATTCATCATTAATACATAATTACTGCTGCTTTTGGCACAGTGTTTTTAATTTAATTTGGCTAGAATGTCCAGCAAATGAAGTGACACGAGCTACAGTGGCTGAAAATGTGATTACATATTTTCAATCATTATTAAATGAAGGCAGCTCAAGGCGAAGCTTTAACCCCCAGTATGTTTTCTGTGTGATAAAAAGAGAAGGTGCTATCAATCTTTATTGTCTGTCTAGCTTACTGTAATTGCATTGAATAGTCCACTGATTCTGTTGTCTGTGCTAATGTCATGAACAGTGAAAAGCCAGCTGCTCAGGCTTAATCATATGCATGCAGTGGCCAGTTTGAAGATCTGACTGCAAGTCTTGCAGTTGATGATAAATTGTTGATGCTATAGATTGTGAACAGCTCAACATTGTAATTGTATATAAAATGAGATTCTTACCTTGTTTGATATCTACTGGTATGATGTCAGCTAAAGGGCATGTCATGTATTATACAAATGCATCTAGTTCTGGAACTGTTCCAACGGTTCACTGTATTCTTTTTAAATGGTTAGAAAAGCTGACGGCTCTGAACATGACAGCAATGCTCTTATGGTTATAGGGAAGTGATTGCAAAATGCATTTACAGCAACTATCAATATTTGTTTCAACGGCTAGACATTTTTTGACAGATTTTGAATATATGCACAAATGTCTTTACATATTTTGCTTAAAAAAGATTGGCACACAATCTTTATTCTATTCACAAGTTTACACAATTCTTAAGCATAGTTCCAAATTATATAACATAAGCATTTGTATATAAGAGCAGAGAAAATGCAAACTGTGTATATTTTACACAATGAGGGTGACTTAAAATATGGATTAACATCCATAATAGCAAGAAACCAATTATTCAAATTTACTCCAAATATAGTATCTAAAGAGCCATAATGACCTCAATTTCAATTATAGAATAATAGGACAGAGCCACACATGTGGATTTGCAATGTCATTGAGATTTAGTGTATCCCAAACATAGCATACAGTATGTGTGTGTGTGTCCACGTGTGCCTTTGTGTGTGTGTCTGTGGAGGCGTGTGTGTCTGCGTGTGCATGTGTGCTTGCGTGAGGGTTCTCAACATCGCTGGAAGTGAAAGAGAAGAAAGAAAATATTACAGAGGGTCCTCTGGTTATCCTTGCCTGAAATTTGATCATTACACTCCAAAGACAATCCCCAAGGCCAATAAGAACTTTTGATTAATTTTCAAAATGCTTTTTGATCGCATTTTAATCTCAGAGGCAAACACCTTTTTGGAAATTGGACATATTTCCTCCCTAACCATTCTCAGTGACCGAACTCCTTCACTGAGTAGATGACAATCCTTTGTGTTCAAGCCGACATGCCTGTTTTTAATCAGAATAAAGTTTGGGAGGAAAGCCAAGGCAGTAATGTACTTTGAGTTGTCATTCTCTTTAAACGCAGCACTTCAAATCAAATCTGATGTTCTAATGGGTGACAGCAAGATACCTATTAGCACAGACTGGCCTCCATAGCTAGGTTCTATATGGCGTGGGGCCAGGCTCTATCATCAGATGGCCACAGATTCTGGCATTAGATAGGCCCAGGTTCTATCATCAGGTGGGCTAAGGGTCTAGAAACAGGTAGTCCCAGGTTCTGGCATCAAGTTCAGGCATTGAGTGAGTCTTGCTCTATGCATTGGGTGAGCAAGGGCCTGTAGGTTGGGTGGACAGCAGGGAAAGCCTAATAATGCCCCTGTCCCACTTAGGAAACCTGAACGGAAACCTCTGGAGACTTTGCGCCCCACCCAAGGTTTCCGTGCGGTTCCCGGAGGTTGCAGGTGGTTGCCGGAGGTTGCAGGTAGTGGAAGCAGGTAGGGAGACTGACAAAAACCTCCAGGAACCGCACGGAAACCTTGGGTGGGGCACAAAGTCTCCAGAGGTTTCCGTTCAGGTTTCCTAAGTGGGACAGGGGCATTAGTTTTACACCTTAGTTCTCGGGCTTAATTGGTAGATGGACATTTCTTTTTAGAGATGCAGTTGTTCTGATGATTTCTGACCTACACCTACAGAATAGTTTTCCGTTTGACAGGAGATGTCCTGGACAGGGTGTGTGTGTGTGCATGTGTCACAGAGGGAGAGAGAGAACCCTGTTCTATTGATCCAGGCCCAGACCCACACATACATCCTTCAAGAACCGTCTGTGACCTGATGGATTGATGGCTCTACATTTCGGATATATACAGGAATTATAAATGGCCTATTTTATTCCACTGGGTCTAATAGCTTACTGGTTCTAAATGATAAGACAGACGATTAGAAATTAGCATTTCCAAAACAGGGAGTAAAAAGATGCAACCCACTATGAAAGTGTCCCAAAAACTTATGCGTAGAAGACAAAATAAATATAGGATAGACACGAAAAGCTGGAGTAACTCAGCGGGTCAGGCAGCATCTCTGGAGAAAAGGAATAGGCTCCACCCAAAACGTCACCTATTCCTTTTCTCCAGATATGCTGCCTGGCCCGCTGAGTTACTCCAGCTTTTTGTGTCTATCTTCGGTTTAAATCAGCATCTGCAGTTCTTTCCCACACAAAATGAACACAGGACTGGAAATTGCAGTATATAAGCTGCACATGGAAATAGAATTATTCCCAGGTGCCAGGCATGATCAAAGCATAAGGGTAGATTAAGAGAGTTAGAAAATTAAAAATGAATATAACCTGAAGGGAAATTGTGTTCTAAACTCTCAGGCAGGAAAGTCAGGGATTGAATCAGCTGTCCATTTAGAGCCCAGAAAATTTAATATTTTGCTGACTTTAAATTAACCCTCGCCCCTCCCACACTTATATTGTGATGCAGAAAATGTAGACTTCCTATGATAATGATCGTGGCCTGGAAATAGGGTCTCATCCACATTTGCTGTGTTAAACCATCTTTCAGCTTAATGCTGGTGCCCAATTCTTTCCTTTAAAAAAAAGTGCAATGAGACAAGCAGACATAGGAAATAATGCTGGGATGCTTTATGCCCTGAAAAATGTGCTGAATATGGACCGTGACATTTCCTCAGCAAAACGCAGAATACTGGAGAAACTCACCAGGTCAGGCATCATCTGTGGATGGGTTGAACAGGTGAAGTAGCGGGTCGGGACCCATCTTTAGACTCGTGCTAGCCCAGGCACTCCATGCAGTATCCTCAATGTGCAGTAATGTGGCAGAAAGGCAGGTGGACTTAAGGGGCTATCCCACTTGGGCGATCTAATCCGCGAGTTCTGGCGAGTTTGCCCTCGACTCATACTCGCAGCATGGTCGACACGAGGTCGTAGGAGGTCTTTGTAACTCTCCTTCATGCTCGAGAGTAGTCCCCGTGAACTCGAGGCCTCAGCTAGGTCGCGGCGTATTTTTCAACAAGTTGAAAAATGCCCGCGAGTAAAAAAAGGTCGCCATGGAAATTACCATATTAGTCATAGGTAATGGAGCGTAGTCGAAGGTAGTCGAAGGTAGTCGTAGATAGTCTTCATCATAGTCGAAGGGAGGTCGAAGGAGATCGAAGGAGGTCGTCTTCACTCTCCACTATTCGGTGTCCAATTTTCCCGTAGTTAGTCATAATGGAGCGTAGTCGAAGGTAGTCGTAGCTAGTCGAAGCTCATCTTCAACATAGTCGAAGGAGGTCTTCAACATGACATTTTTTCAAACTCTCCTAAACTCTTCTAAACTCGCCAATTAGGTCGCCAAAGTGGGACAGCCCTTTAGAGCTGATGATCTCCTTGCTGGCTGTGCATCCGTCTAGGCTACCTCACCCCAAATTACAGCCTATGGGTTCAGATTATTCCAGTCTTGTGGAATCTTCTTATTTCAGCAATCTTTATTCTCTAATTGCACAATCATTTCAAGCCCACATAATAATATTAAAAATCCAATCTCATTTCCAGTTGTGAAAAAGAGGGGATGTGGAGCCCAGAGCCTACTCCTACCATCCCATCTAAGTCAGGGCTGACATTGAGGATTTGTGATCATCTCATTGTTTCACAATGCAAGCCATTAGTTTCATGCAACTGAAACACCTTTCTCTAATCCTTTATGAAATTACCTTCTATCATTCTACCAAATATGCATTAATTCAGAAATACTGATGGAAACCTAGTTTTAGGTACACATTTCAATCCTAGCCAATTATGCCCATTCATTCATATCAGATGTAATCTGTCTTCAATTTAGTAAGGTCATTGTCTATCTTCTGCCTGCAATTTCTGTATTGCTTTGGCCATTTTAACTTGGAACATAGAAACATAGAAAATAGATGCAGGAATATGCCATTCGGCCCTTCAAGCCAGCATCACTATTCAATATGATCACGGCTGATCATCCAGAATCAGTACCCAGTTCCTGCTTTCTCCCCGTATCCCTTGATTCCGTTAGCCCTAAGAGTTATATCTAATGCCCCTGTCCCGCTTAGGAAACCTGAACGGAAACCTCTGGAGACTTTGCGCCCCACCCAAGGTTTCCGTGCGGTTCCCGGAGGTTTTTGTCAGTCTCCCTAATGGTCGAAAGTGGTTTCCGCTTCTTCTATGTTCCGGCGATTATTTCAAAAAATTCAAAACCGGCAGCGACTAAAAATAGGTTGCCATTTTAAAAATCGGTAATTTTTTAGTCGAAGCCGGTTGCGATGCTAGTTGAAGGTGGTTGCTGGAGGTTGCAGGTGGTTGCCGGAGGTTGCAGGTAGTGGAAAGTAAGATCTTCCACTACCTGCAACCTCCGGCAACCACCTTCAACTAGCATCGCAACCGGCTTCGACTAAAAAATTACCGATTTTTAAAACGGCAACCTATTTTTAGTCGCGGCAGGTTTTGAATTTTTTGAAATAATCGCCGGAACATAGAAGAAGCGGAAACCACTTTCGACCATTAGGGAGACTGACAAAAACCTCCGGGAACCGCACGGAAACCTTGGGTGGGGCGCAAAGTCTCCAGAGGTTTCCGTTCAGGTTTCCTAAGTGGGACAGGGGCATAACTCTCTCTTGAATGCATCTGTTCAACTCTCTCTTGAACAGGAACATTTAGTGAACTGTTGGACAGTAACTTGGTCATTGCTGGCCTCCACCCTTGGTGCATGTGAAGCACCACCAGTGCCTTGAAATGAAATGAAAATCAAAGGATGGGGTCGTGGGAAGCTTAAATATTCGTTAACGCACGTGGGATGCTCAGTGAAATCATTCATCAAGAAAGGGGGATAGACACATGTGTATTATGAAGGAACTGCAGATGCTGGTTTAAACCGAAGAAAGACACAAAATGCTGTAGTAACTGAGCTGACAGGCAGCATCTCTGGAGAGAAGGAATGGTTGACGTTTCGGGACGAGACCCCTCTTCAGGGGGCACTGTTTGCCCACAGTCACCCCACTCGTGATCCACGGTATTCTTGGGCCCTGTATTTATAGCCAGTTGGTCCACCCTGACCCTACCCTAGCTCAAGGTCCTGTTATATGTGACTAGTCCCAATCTGAACCTGACACATGTAGTTCGGTTGCATTGGACCCGTGGCTGTATCTTACATTGCTACTGGCCTGGTCAGCTTGCAAATCTTGCCATGTGAACACGATGAGGTGGGGATGTTCAGATGTCATAAATCCGTGCTTTTGTTCATCTGGAGCTTGTATCTCAGAAGGGAATGCGGGACGACAGGTGAGAAGTGAGAAAGTGGATTAGTTATGGACGGACTTTGACCAGGTTAAAAACAGACGATTACCTCTGATGGTTTCAGCTCTGTTACTAGACATGCATTGCATAAAAACTGCACCAATGATTGCAGCACTCTCTGCACGAGTATAAGATTGTGCTGTTGACTCCATGTGTTTGAATGCCATCTTATTCTGTCAGGAGAAGAGGTGAGTTAGTTTATTTAATTAGTGCATCAGTCGTGCTTGAAAACTGTAGCTGATCCACTTGCAAACTTGGCATTCTGAGTGTGAGCCTTTGAGGGCGTGCAAGCATGCAAGGACATGCTGGAGCATTTGATAGTTGGATCCAAGTCCTTGGAAGTGTGTGATGTGTGTATAATGCAATGACCAGCATCTAAAATTAGGGATATTTTGGGGGTTTTGAAGATGCATTTACTTACCTTGATCATACTGCTTTCCCCTGCATGGGAGACCCGACCTTTTCTTTGTCGGGTCTCCGTTGTCGTTGGGGCTGCAACGTGGAGCGGCCTCCAACAGGAATGACCTGGGGCTCCAGTCGCGGAGCTGCGGATCTACTCACCATCACGGAGCTGGCCGAGTCCGGAGTGGGTGGAGCTGTGGTGGAGCGCTGCTGTGACCCGACACCCGGAGATTCGGAAGCTCCTACCGCAGGTCTGTGGACAATAATACCGGGAGCCTGCGGGTCCCTGGTGGGAGACCGCTTTTCGGGGCTTCCACAACGGCGACTTCTCCCGCCCGAGTTGCGGGGTTGAAGATTACCTGGAGCGGGGCCTACATCACCGCCCCGCGCGGCTTGGAATGGCCGCGGGACTTTGTGAGCGCCCGCCGGGGCTCCAACAACAAGAGCCCGCCGGGGCTCCAACACCAAGACCCGGTGCGTGGCCTTGCATCACCCGGCGTGGCTTTAATGGCTGCGGGACATTTAACATCGCCCGCCGGGGGCTTTGACTCTGTCTTTGACTCTGACATGGGAGGGAGAGGGGAGTGCAAGGGAGAGATATGTTTAAGTTTTGCCTTCCATCACAGTGAGGAGGACTCACTGTGATGGATGTTTATGTGAATTGAATTGTGTTGGTGTGTGTCTTGGTTCTTTTTTTGTATGGCTGCAGAAACCAAATTTCGTTTGAACCTCATGTGAGGTTCAAATGACAAATAAAAGGTATTGTATTGTATTGTAATGTATTGTTGTGGTGATGTGCTATTGTTTCTAGAACCTTGGGACTTGTTACTGCCTTTACCTTCCCATTATCAATAGAATGTTTGTTGAGGGCAAAGCGGATAGCATTCCCCATCTCCGCCAGGCTACCAAGGCAGATCTGGGAATGTTTGGCACCTGCACCCCATGTCATGTTGTGAGTCGTTTATGTGATTTAACAGTTAGGATTGCCGATTAGTGTTGGCTAAATGCTGGAATGATTACAGTGAGCACTCATAAATCTGCTAGGATATTATTCACCACATTCCCTGTGCACATTTTCCTGCACTGTTCAGTTTGACCTCTGTAGACTATACCCACATCCTACATGATCATACATAGGAGATGTTTACCGTGGAGGATAGCTGAACCAGAGCTTGGGCGTAATGATGAGACTTTCATTAAATGTGCTGATTTTGGCGAGGAGTTTCTTACATAGCTCTTCATCAAAGGTACAACGGCACAATGGCGCAGCAGGAATGTTGCTGCCTTACAATGCCTGAGACCCAGGTTCGATCCTGACTACTGGTGCTATCTATACAAGGTCAGTACATTCTCCTTGTGACCTACGTGGGTTTTCCCCGGGAGCTCTGGTTTCCTTCCATGATCCAAAGACTTGCAGGTTTGTAGGTTAATTGGCTTCCTAGTGTGTAGGGTAGTGCTAATGTATGGGTGTGATTGCTGGTCGGCATGGGCTTGGTGGGCCGAAGGGCCTGTTTCCGCGTTGTACCTCTATCGTCTAAAGTATAAAGGTCTACTGGACGTTTTTGTGTACTACATCCATTGCACCACCAAACCTACACTCTTTCTGCTATTTCACAAAATTAAATAATTTAAACACAATCTTCCTTTTGTCTTTTTATAATTTTAAATGATATTTTTGTCATCTACAGACATTTTGTCATGATATTTTAGCAAAGATTATGGTATCAAGTTCTTTAAACTCGTGGAGAATTTGAACTTTTGATTTTAAATACAGAAGTTACAATTGCTATGTGACATGACTTTGCCGCCATTTATTTTATAATTAATTTTTTTGAAGAAAGATCAGCTGGTCTTTCTGCAGTTTCCTTGAATAACTGAGTACTGCTTTCTGATCCTCCCATTAATGATACCTGCATTTTCAATGTTCCTTTCTTTTCAGATTAAATTATAACCTTATATTACCATTATCAGGAATGAAGGAATTTTGTTGAAGAGCTCAGTATGCAATCTATCTTGATCTGAAATGTATTTTCTTCCTTCAGCTTGGTTAGTACAGGTTAGGTCTTATTTCCAATTAGAATTGTTTGTTTTGACTGCATTTACTGAAGTGATTTTATTTAGTTTTGGTTAGTTGTAGTTTTAGATTAGTTTATTGTCACGTGTACCGAGGTACAGTGAAAATATTTTTTTGTTCCAATGCTATCCAGTTAGTGAAAGGATTGTAGATGGTTACAATTAAGCCGTTCATAGTGTACAGCTCAAATCAATAATGTTTAGTGCAAGAGAAAGTCCATTAAAGTCCAATTAAAGATAGTCCAAGGGTCTCCCAACCATTTCAGTATTGTATTCGGGTAGTTTACATTGCTCTTCCCTCCATAGCCACATCACCATAAATTCTCTTTTCTGCACATTGAATACTACCCCTTTTTATATTTCAACTTTTTCTTCCTAATTATCTGATTTAATTGCTTTTCAATTGTATTCTGTCTTGTGATCACTGGTTTATGTACCTTTAATATGTCTTCTCTATGGGTTAATTTATGTTTCATTGTTATTATCAAGATTGAGCGACTTTTTTTTATCTGTTCCCGATAAGTAAGTGTTATCTCCATTAAATATGACAGTGCTGAACTGGAATACTGATATTTCTTCCCCCTTATACAATTTCAAATGGAATATTTGTATTCTGCAATTATTTTGGATTTGAGATACACAGACTGATGTAGCCCATTTAAACCAAAAAAAAAATCCATCATTCTTGGCAATATATAAAATGCTACATATTGCATTTTGACAGTCGACATCATTAGCTTTGTTTGAATATAATAATTATCGCTATCAGTGCCTGTACCTGTGGTGCTGAGCAATGGTTTATTCATGTCAATTGCCTCTGTCCGATAATCCAACTTTTTATTCTGGCATCAAGTACTCGGTAAAAGCCCAGCAACTTTCCAGTGGGCTCTACGACTAGTACAACCAATATTGGTGGCAAAATAATGGGGAAAAATCTGCCCTGACGAAATGGGAGGAAAATTCTACAACAAATGTTTCATTGAGCATAATGTTATCTGTTGGAGGAACATAATGCGTCAATCAGCATCTGTGGAGGGAAATAGACAGATAATGTTTCAAGCTCAGGGAATCCTTTCTCAGACTGATATTTCACTATTGCATTTGTTTCCACACTTTGAATGTGTTTGCAACTTATTTCGGCATGTCCATTCCTTAGTTTAATTTTGTTTATTTTTATAACGTATACTGAGGTGTAGTGAGAAGATTTTGTTTGTGTGCTATCCAGTCAAAGAAAAGGCATGATTGCAAGTTGTTGACTGTGCACAGATATAGGATAAAGGGCGTGAGATTTAGTGCAAGATAAAGTCAGATGGAATATAGTTCACAGGTCTCCAATGAGGTAGATGGGAGGTCAGGACCACACTGTAGCTGATGAGACCATTCAGTTGCCTGATAACAGCTGGGGGAAAACCGTCCCTGAATCTGGAGCTATGTGATATCAAACTTCTATACCTCTTGCCTGATGGGAGGGGGCAGAAGAGGGAGTGACCAGGGTGAGACTGGTCCTTGATTATGTTGGTAGCCTTGCCGAAGCAGCATGAAGTGTAGATGAGTCAATGGAAGGGCGGTTGGTTTGCTTGATGGCGTGGACTACGCCGCAACTCTGCATAGTGGAAACACGATGCCATTTGTATAGGTGTAGACAGGTCGAACAAATCCTCTTATTTTGTTTCTTTTGAAGGTCGGCATTGACAATTTGAAAACTGGATTAATAATTCTACTGACCTATTTCCAATTTGCAACCCCACTCTGGGAGCCTGTGATTAGCAATAGTCAGCAAACTTTTATCATGACCTCACAAATTTAACCTCTTTACAGAATTTCTATGTCACTTTGATCTTAAAAAAATATACCAATCACATGTTATCCACTTTTGTTTTGAGGAAGTGTCACTTCGGGACTAAATTCAGTACATTATTGTGTTGATTCTGCCATTTCTGGGATACATTCATGATCATATATTTGTATGATATTTACTTGTACATCTCTCATGGGAATAAATGTACAGGCACGTCCCGACGTATGTAATAAGTGACTTACGTAAGCAATTCTTTAAGCACACAGGTTTATTTCCGAGTTGCGCATCTTGGTAGTCTCTGTAGCTCCACATGGTCTCCAAGATTCTTCATCTATTCTCAGCAAATATTCAAAGCCTCTGGAAATGTTTTCATGTTCATGATTGCACAATATTCAAAGTGAAGCTACTAAAGTCTGTTCTCTCAAAATGCTCATTATGACAACTTTGTAAATCCCTTGGGCAGCTTACACCCCAGCGCTATGGTAATTGACTTCTCGAACTTCAAGTAACCTTTGCCTTCCCTTTCTCTCCATCCTTCCCCTCCTTCCCAGTTCTCCGCAAATCTGACTGTCCTCGTTAACATTTTATCTCCGTTTGCTTTGTTACCACCTTCTCCTAGCCAACAATGATTTATTCTACATTTTCCCTGATCTCCATCCCATTTGACTCATTTTCACACCTTACATCTCCTTATCTCTGTATCTCCCTCTCCCCTGATTCAGTCTGAAGAAGGGTCTCGACCAGAAACATCACTCATTCTGCTTGTACTGCTGAGTTACTCCGGCAATTTGTGTCTATAATCCTATTCCTTTAACTTCTCAGATCATTGATCATTAGATGCACAGAGTCTTTTACCCACAGTTGGGGAATCGAGGACCAGAGGATGTAGGCTCAAGGTGAAGGGGAAAAGATTTAATAAGAATCCGAGGGGTAACTTTTTCACACAACGGGTGGTGGGTGTATGGAACAAGCTGCCAGAGGAGGTAGTTAAGGCTGGGACTATCTGGACAGGTACATGGATAGGACAGTTTAGAGCTTTATGGACCAAGCGCAGGCAAATGGGACTAGTGTAGCTGGGGTATTGTTGGCCAGTGAGGGCGAGTTGGGCCGAAGGGCCTGTTTCCACACTGTATCACTTTATGACTCTATAACTCTGTAGTATGCTCTCATACTGCAAGGTGACTTGGATAGGTTGGGTGAGTGGGCAAATGCATGGCAGTTGCAGTATAATGTGGATAAATGTGAGGTTATCCACTTTGGTGGCAAAAACAGGAAAGTAGACCACTGAATGGTGGCCGATTAGGAAAAGGGGAGATGCAACGAGACCTGGGTGTCATGGTACACCAGTCATTGAAAGTAGGCATGCAGGTGCAGCAGGCAGTGAAGAAAGCGAATGGAATGTTGGCATTCATAGCAAAAGGATTTGAGTATAGGAGCAGGGAGGTTCTACTGCAGTTGTACAGGGTCTTGGTGAGACCACACCTGGAGTATTGCGTACAGTTTTGGTCTCCTAATCTGAGGAAAGACATTCTTGCCATAGAGGGAGTACAGAGAAGGTTCACCAGACTGATTCCTGGGATGTCAGGACTTTCATATGAAGAAAGACTGGATAGACTCGGCTTGTACTCACTAGAATTTGGAAGATTGAGGGGGGATCTTATAGAAACTTACAAAATTCTTAAGGGGTTGGACAGGCTAGATGCAGGAAGATTGTTCCCGATGTTGGGGAAGTCCAGAACAAGGGGTCACAGTTTAAGGATAAGGGGGAAATCTTTTAGGACCGAGATGAGAAAAACATTTTTCACACAGAGAGTGGTGAATCTCTGGAATTCTCTGCCACAGAAGGTAGTTGAGGCCAGTTCATTGGCTGTATTTAAGAGGGAGTTAGATGTGGCCCTTGTGGCTAAAGGGATCATGGGGTATGGAGAGAAGGCAGGTACAGGATACTGAGTTGGATGATCAGCCATGATCATATTGAATGGCGGTGCAGGCTCGAAGGGCCGAATAGCCTACTCCTGCACCTATTTTCTATGTTTTTATGTTTCTATATCTTCCCTTGCACAATTGCCACATACTGATATTGGAACGATTTTCTTTAGGTCTTCTTATGTCCATTGTTAAAATTGATAAATGACCCTCTTCTTCTATTGGAAATATCATGCCTGAATTCTCATCCTGATGATTAATACATTTTCCGTTGTATTCCTTTTCAAAATTGTTCAATCAATTATGTAATCATATTGAAGTAGGAGAATAGCCTACCTTTGCATTCTTACACAGTCACTGGTTGTTGTACTGACATTGGTCTGACTAAGGCGTATGGGTTGTGTCCAAAATAAAAGTTTTGCCAATTAGAAATTGTTGAAATATTTCACTCCAAAGCCAATCCTTTCTCGATTTCAGCAAACCTTACCATATAGTAATGTAAACACAATCCTCTTGTTTTTACCATTGCCAAAGATTGCACACATTTAATAGCTTACAACATCACATGCAATTACCAGGGTACATATTGTGTTACAAAGAACCAGAAAAACTCAGTTTTAATCGCCTTTTGGCATTAACTTTGCCCCAGTTATTTCTCCAGTACCTGTTGCAATGGTGTCAGGGCTGTTGCTCATATTGTTTTCTAATCCTCCACAATTGGGACAAATCAACACCTTCTCGCACATGTTTTTTGTTGGGCTTGATGTGCATATGTATTATAATCTGAGGTACCCTTAGAAGTATCCTGAAACAGTTTTACATTCTTTCCTAATATCATACTTACTGCGGTTTTAAAAACATTTGTGCCGGACACTTCTTTCCAGTCTAACTTCAAATTTCCCCAGCCATGTTGGTCCATTATTTGAATAAGCTATGGACACCAATGGTTCTACAGGCTGATCATTGTACTCACTAAGCATTTCAACTGGCCACACATCTTTATTGACTTCTCAACTTCAAGTAACCCTTGCTTCCTCCCTCTCTCTATCCATCCCCCATCCTAGTTCTCCGACCAGTCTGACTGTCCTCCTGATTACATTTTATCTTTGTCTGCTTTGTTGTCACCTTCCCCAAGCTAACAATGATCTATTCTACATTTTCCTTGATCTACGTTCCCCTTTGATGTCTTGTTTTCACACCTTACCCTTCCATTTCTCTGCGTCTCCCACTCCCCTGACTCTCAGTCTGTAGAAGGGTCTCGACCTGAAACGTCATCCACTCCTTCTCTCCAGAGATGCTGCCGGTCCCATTGAGTTACTCCAGCATTTTGTATCTCTCGTCTATTTTGGAACCCAATTCTAAGCAGTCGTCGGTGGTGTACAACTATCGCTCCTGCACCCCATGACCAACAATATCGCTTTTTTAATGCTGGAGGAAGGTTAACTGAGGAAGGTTGTAATGCTCATTTCTTGCATTAGTTAGTGATTCACCAGAAGACAATGAAACAAGTTACCTTTTCTTCCATCTTGAAGTGAGGGTTTAAATATCTGATCTCAGAATGAAGGCACGATTCTCAGCCAGTAATGAGAAAATTGATCCTGATATTAAATTTTGATTGGATTGTATGTGGTGAAAATCAGGCTGAATCTGGTTTAGTACACACTTTTGTTTCAAACCTCTGGTAGTTTGTTTGGTTTTAAAACAAAATTCTAAACATAACTACATCCTTACGAAAAAAATAAATTCCTATATGTGCAGTAAATTTGATCCTGACTTGATCTGACATCCACATCTGTGTATGTCTCCTGGAAAGGTCACTTGATACCAATCTAAGTAGAAATCTGCTTGATTTTACAATGACCACTGCTCGAGCTGAGATCAACTGAATCAGAATAGACCAGAACTCAAACTTCTTTGTCTGTACGGAATCATTATTTTAATTGCAATTATTACATCTGTGAGCAGAAGCGTTAATGAATGAGCTTGGAGCTAGGGATCTTAGAATTCCCTAGTTGGATTTTAAAAGTATGGCAAATTTGCGTCTACTCTGAACTACAGCATTCTGCTACTCCTTAGGGAGAGCAGCAAGTACCATAGGAGTATAGATCAAATCTTCATCGGTGGCTTGGAAATTTAGACCTTCAGTTCGAAGCAACCTAGTTAGGAGCTTTTGGGAGGTGACAGATAAGCTAGTCTAAGCGAATTTTAGAAGAGCATAGTCAGTAAAACGAAGGAAAAGTAACCATTAGACCCTCAAATTGTTTCTCACTGCTTTCACGGGTTAAGGGCCAACCGCACAACCCTTCAAATTCACACATACTCTCTCATTACCTACCTACACAAAAGACTTGCTAACCTCCACAAAAAGTCGACCGTCCAGTGCTGCAACAGGCTTTCAAACTGGTTGAACCGTATTCTCTCTTGACGATGGTCGTCGAAACTCATTGTATCAATTCATTTATCAAGTCATTGGTGTATGTATTATGATTCATTAGTTTTGTTAGACTGTAATATGGAGACTATTGTCTCCAGAGATATTGAAAGGCAGAGAAAAAGAATGAGGTTTCATGTTGGGATCCGTAGCAATGTAGTGAGAGAGCTTCACTGGTATTACGAGCTTGATTAAATTTTTATGAAGCAAACTTATTACATTTGCCATATAAAATATAAAGGAGTAGCAATTGAATAGATTGTAGGGACGTATGCAAAATGGATGCAGACACAATGGGCTGAATCACCTTTTCTTTGCCATTAAAAAAGTTAACAAAATGAGTTTAAAAAAAAGACACAAAGTGCTGGAGTAACTGCAGGTCAGACACTATCACTGGAGCTGCATGGCAGAAGGATCCTGATCAGTTGCGGCCATGCCCATCAGCAGGACAGGCTCACTGCCGCGGAACCGGTGGGCCACATGGCCAGATGCAGAAAGACCAGGCGGGTCACATTGTTAAAGTTATTTATCACAGACAAGTCAAACAACACTTAAGGCAAGATTCTTTTATTCGCTAGCAGGAGTGTGCTGGAAGCGACATACCTCAGCTTCCCCGTCACACACTCTCCGAACAAAGAAAAGTTAGTACAGTTATAGACATTTCTTATCAATAAACACACCTACCAGTCTGATATAACACGATTGAAATATTAAGCTAAACCAATAACAAGTTATTAGTAAACCTTGCAATGTCAGCAGTATTCTCCAAACGTGGCTCAGGCATCTGCACATGTTTCTACTGTATGCATTCATTTTAGTTTCTTGGCCAAGTTTTAGACAAAGAAAGACAGTCAACTTCATTTTGTGTCAAGATTTAGCATGGATCCATTATTATCTGGAGTTATGTGCCCTGTCCTTGATTCTAGAAATGTGTTGCTTAAAATTGTCAGCTATAACAGATTAGGCACCAAGTATCTTCTTTTAAACAATGCTTTCTCATAAAAAACATATACATTGGTGTTAGCAGAGAGCGAGAGACTACTTACAAAGTTTCTACTCAAATTCCTGTTAGAAATGACTGAAGGATTAATTTCTTAATATTTTGTTAAATAAAAGGTATTAACCCCTTTTATCATAAAAATACTAACATTCACAGTCCTCGATATCTATAAATTGGCTGCAAGCAATTAATAATAAGAATTAAAGCAATGATCAGCAAAAAGGTAGATCCATAATGTATTACAATACCCCAAACTCCACCAAACTAATGGTAAGTCCACCAATTCCCATTTTTCTCACCGTATCCATACATGTCACTGCCAACCCTACGATTCTTTCCAATTGTAGGGAAATGTGGGTAGCAAGGTCAGTGATATTGGAGGTTTCATCAGGGATATAGGTGCAACACTCTTGTTCTATAATAGAACAGGTGTCCCCTTCTTCTGCCAAGATAAAGTCTCATCTGCTAGGGCTAGGACAGTTGCATTTGCCAGTGATTCCATGGTGGAGATCATATTGAGCAACTCCCTCGCTGATCTGGCTATTGCATAGGGAAAGCGATCATCCAAAATCTCTGTGCTACCGAGATACCAATAAACTCACAGAGTTTCAACTACCTCTGCAAGATCCTGGACCATTCTCATGCAAGGAACCATATAGGCTAGATAGCAACACCCTCTCCAGTGGTTGCTCCTTCCAACCTCCCTTCTCTCCCAAGTGTTGTAGTCTCCTGGTGGCATCCCTGGCAACCATGGATATGCTCATAACCCACACACAAAGTATGTTCCATTAACTGGTTGTGTTGGTCTTTAAGGAGAGATTGTGGTGCATGAGCTGTTTCCCAAATATATCCCTTTCTTTCAGTTGTTGCAGGGACATGAATGTTTTTATTGGTATACATGGATTGCTTGTTATACTCATATCCAGCCTGGTTCAAACGGGGGTATGTACCATCCTTTAAAATTGTTATACTTCGGTTCCCTTTGCTTGTCAGTCGCTCTCCCATATGCTTGGAGGATCAAACGGCAAAAGCTAGACCCCACAATGTTGCGAAAACAGGATAGGGCCACCCTTTCAGCCCAGTTTAGGGGTATTGTTATTAGTGATATGCCTGTCACACTGCTGTGAGGAACATGAGTGCACGCCCAGCAGTTACTGCCATTCCCCCTGCAAGCAACCTCACAACTCATAGCCAAAAAGATATTAGTCCCGGCCATCTGGGTTATACCCAGAACACCGAGGACGGTTATTAATCTTCAGACTCAATGAGCTGAATCACCTTTTGTTTGCCATAATAAAGTTAACAAAATGAGTTTAAAAGAAAAAGACACGAAGTGCTGGAGCAATTGCAGGTCAGACACTATCGCTGGAGCAGCACAGCAGAAGCATCCTGATGAGCTGCGGCCATACCCGTCAGTAGGTCAGCCTCACTGCCGCAGACTGGTGGGCCACATGGCCAGATGCAGAAAGACCTCGCGGGCCACATGGCCAGATGCAGAAAGACCTGATGGGTCATTGCCTGTAGGGAGGAGAAGTGGTCGAGCCCAGCCCCTGCTTGCTCCCGAAAGCGGAGAAGCAAGGAGCCGGGAGCTGGCGATGGCAGCCGCAAGATGTCCAGCAGGAATGCGACCAGGAGTCGTAGCTTTCGCATCGTCAAGGTTGGCTGGGGTACGTGGCCACCAGGGCATAAAGGTAGCCAGCCAAGGAGAGGGACGTTGGTTGGCTGAAAGAGGGGTCTCGACCCGAAACGTCACCCATTCCTTTTCTCCAGAGGTGCTGCCTGTCCTGCTAAGTTACTCCAGCATTGGTTCACTGAACCATCCAGATGAAGGCGATGGCTGGAGGCCCTGGGCTTGCCTGGATCGGGCACCGATCCATAAGGCCTAGTCTGCTGACTGAACTTTGGAACCATGACAATGAACCAAATCTGGCAACCCGAAAAGGAACTTCACTGTGTTTTGCACATGTGACAGAAAGCACCATTGCATCGTTGAGAACAAGGGTAGGTGATGTTTTAGGTTGGGATCCTTCTTCAGACCGACCGGGGGAGGTGGTGGGGAAGGATGAAAGACAGAAGGAAGGAGGAGCAGGACAAAATCTGGCAGGTGAACATAGGTAAGGAGGGTTTTGGATAGGCAGAAGGTCGGATCAAGGCCAGAGATGAAAATAATATTTAAAGAAAGATTGAGGAATTGTGAATTGTGAAGCCAGAGGAAGGAATTTAGGTGGAAGGGGAGGCGGGGGAAGGGGAGAAGTTGGTGCGAGTCTAGTGGAGGGGGAGGAATAAACGGATGTGAGTGGTGGATAATAGGATGGGGAAAGAGAACTCTTCCACACTGCACTCAAATTCACTTGGAAAATCTCTGATCTTTCTTCC
The DNA here is from genome assembly GCF_010909765.2 of Amblyraja radiata. Taxonomy (NCBI): domain Eukaryota; kingdom Metazoa; phylum Chordata; class Chondrichthyes; order Rajiformes; family Rajidae; genus Amblyraja; species Amblyraja radiata. Next base: position 10,723,475 of record NC_045963.1, on the reverse strand, counting down.
CTTTCTTGATCTCTGTCTCCATCACAGGGGACAGACTATTGACTAACGTCTACAGTAATACCAACCTACCTACCAACTCCCACAGTTATCTGCACTACACCTCCTCCCAATCTACCTCTTGCAAAGATGCTACCCTATACTCTCAATGCCCCTGTCTCAGCTCCATCTGTTCCCTAGATGAGACTTTCCATTCTAGGAAATCTGAGGTCTTTATAACAAGAGGAGTCGAGTATAGGAGCAAAGAGGTCCTTCTGCAGTTGTACAGGGCCCTAGTGAGACCACACCTGGAGTATTGTGTGCAGTTTTGGTCTCCAAATCTGAGGAAGGACATTCTTGCTATTGAGGGAGTGCAGCGTAGGTTTACAAGGTTAATTCCCGGGATGGCGGGACTGTCATATGCTGAGAGAATGGAGCGGCTGGGCTTGTACACTCTGGAGTTTAGAAGGATGAGAGGATATCTTATTGAAACATATAAGATTGTTAAGGGTTTGGACATGCTAGAGGCAGGAAACATGTTCCCGATGTTGGGGGAGTCCAGAACCAGGGGCCACAGTTTAAGAATAAGGAGTAAGCCATCTAGAACGGAGACGAGGAACTTTTTCTCACAGAGAGTGGTGAGTCTGTGGAATTCTCTGGAGGCTGGTTCTCTGGATACTTTAAAGAGAGAGCTAGATAGGGCTCTTAAAGATAGCGGATTCAGGGGATATGGGGAGAAGGCAGGAACGGGGTACTGATTGGGGATGATCAGCCATGATCACATTGAATGGCGGTGCTGGCTCGAAGGGCCGAATGGCCTACTCCTGCACCTATAGTCTATTGTGTCCTCATTCTTTAGTAATTGTGGATTCCCCCTGCTGTTATAGATGGATCCCTTACCCGCATCGCCTGTGTGTGTCCCTTATTTCTACTCTTGCTCCCCCTCCTTCCAGTCGGAACAGAGATAGAGTTCCCCTGGTCCTCACCTTTCATCCCACCGGCCTCCGCATCCAGCACATCATCCACTGATATTTCTGTCACCTTCACTTGATCCCACCGCTAGTCACATCCTCCCATCTCCACCACCTTCTGCAAACTGCAGAGACCGTTCCCTCCGCAACTCCTAGGTTCACTCATCCCTTCCCACCCAAATCACCCCCTCCTCAGGTTCCGTTCCCTGCCACCGCAGGAGATGTGACACCTGTCAAAGGTTTCAAAGGTCTTTTATTGTCACGTGTACCAATTGAGGTACTGTAATATTCAAATTACCATACAGCCATACTAAAAAAAGAGCAATAAGACACACAACTACATAAAAGTTAACATAAACATCCACCACAGTGGATTCCCCACATTCCTCACTGTGATGGAAGGCAATAAAGCCCAATGTTCTTCCCTCTTTATTCTCCCACGGTCAGGACAGTCGAACCATCCACAGTCGGGGCGATCGAAGCTCCCGCAGCCAATGATCGAAGCTTCCGCATTGCGGCGATCGAAGCTCCCATATCGGGGCGATCGAAGCTCCTGCGCGGCCTGGAGCTCCCGAAGTCGGTCTCTAACCAGGGACCACGAGCTCAACGATGTTAAAGTCTGCAGGCTCCTGTGGTTGGAGCTCCGAGGTCGATCCCTGGCGAAGGGATCACGCACTCCACGATGGTAAGTCCTGCAGGTTCCGGCGGTAGGAACTCCCCAATCGATAGGATTTCCAGCATGAGGTCACTAACTCCTCAATGTTAGGCCACAGTGCGGACGGAGATACGATACGCAAAAAAATTGCATATCCGTTGAGGTAGGAGATTAAAAAAATTCCCCCAACCCCCCCCCCCTCCTCCACCCCCCACATAAAACAAGTTAAACAACTCTAAAACATACATTTAACACATACTATTAAAATAACAAAGAAGGAAGGGACAGACAGACTGTTGGCGAGGCAGCCATTGTCCCTATACATTCTCCCTCACCTCCATTCAGGGACCCCAGCAGTCCCTCCAGCTGAGGCAGAGGTTCACATGCACCTCCTCTAACCTCATCTACTGCATCCTGTGTTCTCGATGTGGCCTCCTGCAACTTGGCGAGACCATGTGTAGAATCAGTGGTAGTTTTGCTGAACACTTGTGCTCAGTCTGCCAATGCCTACCGGATCTCATGGGTGCTAACCATTTTAACACCCCTTCCAATTTCCATACTGGTTTTCAAAATTCAGCTCGGATAACCTTGAAGATATCTTCAAAATGTTGTTATCTCACTTGGACTCCCATTCAGAAATGTCTGAGGCAGGGTCTCGACCCAAAACGTCACCCATTCCTTCTCACTGGAGATGCTGCCTGTCCTGCTGAGTTACTCCAGCATTTTGCGTCTATCTTTGGTGTAAACCAGCATCTGCTGTTCCTTCCTATCAATATTGGCTTTTCTGACCTTGGCCTCCTCCATTGCCAGAGTGAGGCCATCTGCAAACTGCAGCACCTCATTCCGATTTTGTACAATGGTATGAACATTGAATTCTCCAATTTTAGGTAAACTCCAACTAACCCCCTTCCCTCCCTTCACCCCCACCCCCCCCCCCCCCCCCCCAATTCTTCATTCCCTCTCCTGTCTCCACGTCATGTCTTTTTTTGGTATATCACCATCTGCAGTTAAGTGTTTCTACATTCTTAATAGCGTGATCAACATAGGTTAAGATCGACAGAGTTTACAAAAGTGCCACCATTACATGCTTGTAGATTTCTCCATTTTGCCATGTAATTATTCAAAAAGAGACACTACGAGGGTGGTATAATGAACATATTTGTAGACATCTGTTTAAATTTCAATTATTTTTAGTCAAAAAATGTTGATTTGTGTACAATGTGTTGGCAGATGGTGACTTTTACAAGTGTTAGCAATCCCCCAGCTGGGTTGCAACGTCTTGATCTGAGGCCATAATTGGAAAGTCTGATCTTATTCCATCCTATCCATCTTGTATTTTCCCATCCTTATCAATAGGGAATGTATAGGACCCAGGACATGTCATCTGTTGTGTCACCTATCCTTTACTTTGTCACCCTTAAATTCCCATTTTTTTCGTGGATTAGATAGACGCACTGTGTAGTTATGTGTACATATGGGGGTCTGAGACGCTCCCGTGAGGGCGGCCCGGCTCGAGAGTAACGGCGCTCCCGTGAGGGCGGCCTGGCTCGAGGGTAACGGCGCTCCTGTGAGGGCGGTCTGGCTCAAGGGTAACGGCGCTCCCGTGAGGGGCTGAGACGCTCCCGTGAGGGCGGTCTGGCTCGAGGGCAACGGCGCTCCAATGAGGGCGGCCTGGCTCGAGGGTGGAACGACGCTCACGTGAGGGCGACCCAGCTCGGGGCTGGAACGGTGCTCCGGTGGCTGAGACGGCATTCTGGCGGCGGTGGCCTGAGTCCGGGGTTCGGCCGCGGGCCAGTGGACGACATCGTCAACAGCTGCGTCCGCTGGACTGGAGGGCAGCAGCTTCGACCACCCCCGGGCCGTGGAGTTTGAACCGGCCCATTCGCGGAGCTCTGTGAGCCGCGGGACTGACTTACCATCGCCCGGTGGGGTATCGCCTCAGCGCAGAGGGTGAAGAGGAGGGAAGAGACAGCAGCCCTAAGATTTTTGCCTCCATCACAGTGAGGAGGTGCTTGGTGGACTCACTGTGGTGGATGTTAATTTGTGTTTACTGTCTGTTCTGTTGTTCATTATTGTATGTATGGCTGCAGGTAACGACATTTCGTTCAGACCGTAAGGTCTAAATGACAAATAAAGGATCTAATCTAAAGAAAAAAGTGTTCTTTTCCTGGTATGAATATTAATGACAAATTTACAGACTCAAATATAGATCATGCCTCAAAAGTTTGATTATAATCTGATTCAGCGTCTTGCATCCTTTTGCAGCAGAAAAGAAACCCTGCCTGAAACCCAGAAAACATTTTAATTAAAGCTGGAAACCCAACAATGACACAGTGAATGCAAAATAATTAGAGTTAGGAATCCCATCTCTATGAATATGTCAATTCCAAAGTGACCCAACCTAGAGAATATTAACACAAAATGCTGGAGTAACTCAGCAGGTCAGGTAACATCTAGAGAAAAGGAATGGGTGATGTTTCGGGTTGAGACCTTTCTTCAGACAGAGAATCAGAGGAGAGGGAGTCTAGAGATATGGAAGGGTAAGGTGTGAAAATGGCAGATCAAAGCAGATGGTAATCAAGGAAATGTGGAATGGTTCATTGTTGGCTGAGAGGAAGGTGACAACGAGGCATATAATCAGCAAAATTTAATGAGGACAGTGAAACTAGTCGGAGAACTGGGATGAGGGAGGGACAGAGAGAGAGGGAAAACAAGGGTTACTTGAAGTTAGAGGAATCAACATTTATACCGCTGGGTTGTAAGCTGCCCAAGCGAAATATGAGGTGCTGTTTCTGCAATTTGCGTTGTGCCTCTGTTTTGCAAGATTTAAATCCCTGTCCCACGGTACGAGTTTATTCCATGAGTTCTCCCGAGTTTGCCCTGATTCAAGCTCGGAGATTTACGGTAATGGCCACTCGTCGGTACTCGGGGCTCTCATGGACATTTTTCATCATGTTGAAAAATCTTCACAAATCTTCCCGTGCTTACCTGCCGTTAGCGAGTCGTCCCGAGTACCTACCGTTAGCGCAAAGAGACGTCCCCGAGCTCCGACGTATCCACTATGTTCATTCTCCGTGCTTACCACGAGTTTGATTTTTTTTAAACTCGGGAGAGCTCTTGGAATGAACTCGTACCGTGGGATAGGGCGATTAACCCAGTGTGTTAGACAACATTTTGGATCTAATATGGATCAGAGTTAATTACTCTAAAGGGAAACGATCGTGTCTTCTCACACCTCATGGAAAGATTTCCAAGCAACGGATTGTTTTGAAGCTGTTATTCTGAAGGAATCGTACCCTTGAGCTAAAAGTTATCTTCTCAACGGGATTCTTCAATTTGAACAATGGGGCTTGATTTGAAAGCTTTGGCTCTGAACTCTTGAGGGTCTAGCAAGAATTGCAACTCCATTCATTAAAATTATTCATTTTGGTTTCAACTGAACGCTATCCTATCCTGACGTGTATGAATCAAATAAATGTGTACTGAGTCAAAGAAATCGATCATGATTATTTTAATTTTGCATTACTAGAACTAATAAATGTCCTTTATTTTAAAATATCTTCCCGTCTTGTATCAATTATTAAATTCCAATTGTAAGTCTGACTGCATTTTAAGATCCGCGAATTGTCCTGAGAAATTAAAACCAGCATTTCAAAGGACAAAAGCTGCCTTTCCAAATGTGATATCTGTAGCTAACTGCAACTTTGCAAATGGTTATGAAAAGCTTTTTCTCTTTAGATACATTTAGTATTACTTGTGCTTTATTTTCCATGGTGTCGTTCAATTAATCCATTAGATTGCACCAATGTTCAATAAATTGAGAACTAAATTCCCTTGGCTACAGCTGCCGATGTGACTTGGTGTCAGATATGTGCCTGGCCTATAGTGACCTGCCCTTGCAAGAAATTAAATTTATGACGATACCCTAATTTGTAATCTCTCTTCCATTCAAACAAATCATAGATAAACGAAAGAAGAATATTCAGTATTCTCAGTTTAACGGTTAGTCCACTATCGTAGCAAGATGCAGACTGTGATAATGATAATCAGATGTGTGCAGCCACTGATGATAAACTGAAGCCATTCTCCTGCCTTCTCCCCATAACCTCGGACAAGTTCATGTTCACATTTATTGTCACATGCATCAATGAAGGTACAATTCAATTTGTGTAACCATGCAGCCACACAATCAAAAAGAGCACAAAACACACTAGAATTTAACATAAACATCCACCACAGTGGAATCAACATTCTTCACTGTGATAGAGGGCAATAACATTCAGTCAATTTTCCTCCATTGTTCACCGTGGTCGGGGCCTTGAACCCTCCGCAGTCGCCGCTACGGACGGCCCGATGTACAAGCCCCCTCATCGTGATGATCGAAACTCCGACATCGGGACAGATCGGAACACACACTCTGCGGATTGGAATTCCCGAATCGGCCACTTTCGTACTGGAGACCGTGGCTTCACGATGTTATTGTCCGCAGGCCAGCGGTCGGAGAACTTTTTCTGGCGATCCCTGGCAAGGGATCGACCTGCTTTGCGATGTTAAAGTCCACGCCGCGCCTGCCGCTGAAGCTCTGGACCGGTCTCCGAGAAAGGCCACACCAAACCAGTTGTTAGGCTGTGAGGGGGTCGAAGATGCGACAAAGAGAAAAGTCGCAAATCCATTGAGGTAAGTGAATGAAAACGTTTTCCCTATTCCCCCTCCACCACTACATTAAGACATACATCTAGACATACTAATAAACAAAAAAAGTCAAAAGGACGAACACGCTGCTGACGAGGCTGCCGCTAATACTCTAATAGACGCCACCCATACTAATAAGAAAAAGTTCTGGATTTTTCTATATTTGTCAAACATTCACAATGGAGCATGAGATGTGAACTCCTTTACTTTTGTTATGATGCAATAAATATTAACTACAAACACCTTTGTGTTCTCCAGCGCTCGTTTCCTCACCGGAGAAAGGCAATTGTCCTACAGTAAGTTCAACTCTGTTTCTCTCTCTCTATAGCTTTCCAGCATTTTACCTGCCTAACCGGGCAGAAGATCGATGGCCTGGACATTCACATGGCTGAAGCTGATCCTAGGACTATTGCACTCTGCTGTTGGCATTCACTGGAGAAGCATAAACCTCCACAAATCTCTTCGTATGTTAACTCCTTCATCCTTGGAATGCACTTAGTGAACCTTTCAAGACAGTTAAGAGTATTTAATTTAAATATGCACAATGAGCATATGAGCAATGAGAAATTCTTACATGCGTAGGAAGGAACTGCAGATGCTGGTTGAAACCGAAGATAGACATAAAAAGCTGGAGGAACTCATTGGGACAGGCAGCATCTCTGGAGAGAAGGAATGGGTGATGTTTCGGGTCCGAAACATCACCCACTCCTTCCTACATTCTTACATGCTGCAGCTTTGCAGACTCATTAATGCAAATGTACAATATATACATGTATAAAGAAGTAGAATGCAATAAGTTAAATCAGTAATATTCAGTAACCAGACCATAATAGTACAACCTAAACAAAGCCCATTGAAGATCATCACTGAGATAGGGTTGTGCAGTATGGTTCAAGAGAAAGATGGTTGAAGGGAAGAAGCTGTTCTTGAACTTGGAGGTCACAGTTGTCAGGCATCTGTACCTTCTTCCCATTGGTAACAGCGAGATGAGAGCATGGCCAGGGTGATGTGAATCTTTGATAATATCAGCTGTTTTCATGAGGCAGTGTTCCTATATACCCCTTCAATTGTTTGCAGGTTAATATTGGATGGGGCATTGCTCCACCTGTAACCTCCATAGTTCTTGGGCAGTTGAGTTACCACCAGGCCATGATGCAACCAGTCAGCACACTCTCTATATTACACCGTGGAGTATTCAGCGACCTCCCGAATCTCCTCAATCTTGTCAGGAAGTAGAGGCATGAATGTGCTTTGGTGATTGCATCTGGGCCGAAGATAGATCTTCAGAGAAATGCACGTTCATGAACATGAAGCTCCACCACTGTCCCGATGATGAAGACAGGTTCTCTTCCTGAAATCAACAACCTGCTCCTTGGCTGTGCAGGATTGTTGTCCGCTTCAATCAATGAGTGCCACTGGTCGGTAGTCATTGAGGCATGTTACCTTATTCTTCTTGGGCAGCAGGATAATGGATGTCCCACCTTAAGAGGGTGAGGACCTTGAACTACGATGGTGAGAGGTTGAATATCGCCATGGAAACCCCAGCCAGTGTGCCCATGCAGGTTTTAAGAACGCGGTCAGAACCATCAGGACTGGTGCTTTCCGAGGGTTCAACCTCATGAAGGATCTTTCAACATCAGCTTTGGTGACTGAGATCACAGTGCCGTCTGTGGCTGCGAAGATATATTGAAGTTCACTCTTTCGAGGAGACCATTTCGAAGACCTTTCGAAGAGAACCTTCTATGCACTGTCTCCAATACAAGCACTTTGCTCCTTTAATATGGAGACCAAGAATGTACGCATCTTGCTCCTGTGATCAACAGGCAAAGTCCTAGTTCGTGTCCTCGCAAACCGACTTCTACCACTGTCTGCGGAGGTATTCCCAGAATCACAGTGTGGCTTCCGCCCATCCAGCGGTATAGCAGACATGATATTCACAGCACGCCAACTCCAGGAACAATATCGTGAACAAAGGCAGCCTTTGAACATGGCCTTCATAGACCTGACAAAGGCTTTGGACTGGGTAGACCGCAAGGCTCTTTGGAGCATACTATAAATGTACGGTTGTCACGACAAGTACATCAGAATATTGAGGCTGCTACATGATGGCGTGTTGGTCACACAGTGCTCAGCAACTGCGGCTCTGAGTCCGAGCCCTTCACCGTGGAAACGGGGGTCAAACAGGGATGCATCATCCACCCACCCTGTTTGTTGACTTCATTGCTGCCATACTCCACCTCATTGGTGAAGAGCTGCCACAGGGGATCCCAATCCTCTACAGAACTGATGGTGGGCTCTTCAACCTTAATAGGTTGAAGGCCAAGAGCAAAGTCAGTAACACCGTTATCATGGACGTGGATGACTGCGCCGTTGCAGCACACTCTGCAGAAGACCTTCAGGGCATCCTGAATGCCTTTGCCATGGCATACAGAGCCATGGGCCTAGCCTTAAATATGAAGACTACCCAGGTCCTACATCAACTTCCACCCAACCAGCCATCTACCCAGCCCACTATATGTGGACGACACCACACTTGAAAACGTTGACCACTTCCCCTACCTTGGCAGCATTCTTTCCTCAAAAGCTGACATCGACTCTGAGGTCAATGATAGCATGAGTTGTGCCAGCAGAGCCTACAGTATGCCAGACTCAGGAAAAGAGTCTTTGAAGACCGAGACCTACAGGCTCAAACAAAGCTGCTGGTCTACAGAGCCCTTGTCCTCTCCACCCTGTTGTATGGAGCCGTCATGGACCATCTATAGATAGATATAGATAGATATGCCTTTATTGTCATTCAGACCGAAGTCTGAACGAAATTGCAGCAGTCATACATATAATACAATAAAAACAACAATAAACACATATTAACATCCACCACAGTGAGTCCACCCAGCATCTTCTCACTGCGATGGAGGCAAAAGTCTTAGGTCTGCATTCTCTTCCCTCCTCTTCTCCCTCTGCGCTGAGGCGATACCCCATGTGACACCCCAGCAGACACCTGGAACAATACCATCAAAGATCCTTACGAAAGCTTCTGAGGATCAGCTGGGAGGACAAACGCACCAACATCAGCGTTTTGGAGGAAACCAACATGACCAGCATCACCACCACAATAATGCAGCAGCAACTTCGATGGACTGGCCATGGCATCCGCATATCCAACACACGTCTCCCTAAACAGATCCTGTACTCTCAACTGAAGGAAGGTCAACGAGTCCTCGGCGGGCCAAAGAAACGCCTCAAGGACAACAGCAAGAACAGTCTGAAGAAATTCCACATGACATCAAGCAACTGGGAGCACATTGCACTGGACAGGCACTCCTGGAGGAAATCCGTGGAGGAAGGAGCTGCACTTCACGAAATGGAACTACGCCGTGTCGCAGAGACAAAGCAACAGCACCGTAAGGAGAGTGAGAAGGGAGCTCGACGACTACCAACCACCGCCAGTCTCCACTGCCCACGTTACACCACGTGTGTGGATCACGGATCGGCTTCTACAGACACCTGCAGACCCACAAGTAGACGACCCTATGGAGAGGACAGTAATACTCGTTTCGAGTGACCGCTGATGAAGATGACGACGCAGTATTCCATTCTCACCGTGCTCTGTAAAGTTATATTAAATCTTCCCTAGTTATAGACTCCAAATACTTACAATGTAGGTCAATATTCCATCAGCCTTCCTAATAACTTGCTGAGCCTGCATTATAAATGTTTCAATTTTTCTTATTAGGTCGCCCAGATTCCGTTGTTCTGCGGCATTTTTGTTGTTCCGTTTAAGTAGCGATGATTAAATTTCTAGGCTCTAGTGGTGCTTTCCTGAATAATTTACAGAGAGTCAGGATCAACAGGACAGACAAAGAAAGGGTCTGAAAGTAGATCTTTTTTTTTCTTTCAGCGTAGATCCACCATTTAGAAACATTGCCTTTATCACAGATTGTGTTGAATGCACTGAAATGACTAATTTGTAAACCATATTAGTGCTTTAGATTGGATTTGTCTTACAGCATTCTGCATTGATAATTGTAGATAAATGTTGTCTCTTGTTCTAAACACTACAATGACTTGCAGTTGCCAATGTTAAAATTGCCTTCACATGCAGTGATTGTTAGTAAATAACGAGACTGTCTAAATGCAGAATAGTGTTATTCCAAATTAATTATTTTCTGAGAGGCAGTATGCTTCATGTACCATGAATAGTTCTCCACCGTTTCAGGATGTAACAATTCAATACTCTGCAGTGCATAAACTGCTTCTTTCTGCAGCACAATAAGCAAATGGTGAGACACCAACAAGAACTCAGTCACTATGGATCGCCTAATTTGCTTTCTAAAAGTTTTTGATGTTGCATCTTTCTCCCTAATGTTTAGTTTAGCTTAGTTTAGAGATACAACACGGAAATAGACCCAACAATCACCTCCCACACTAGTTCCATCCGACACTTTAGACTCTACAGAAACAGCGCAGAAACAGGCCCTGAGCCTGCCGAGTTCGGGCCGACCAGCAATCACCCTGTACACTAACATACACACACTGCGGACAATTTTACAACTTACCTAAGCCAATTAACCTACAAACCTGTAGGACTTTGGAGAGTGGGAGGGAACTGAGGCACCCAAAGGAAACCCACGTGGTCACAGGGAGAATTTTAGTTCTAGCTTTTAGTTTCAGGTTTTAGTTTTAGTTTTAGCGATACAGTGCAGAAACAGGCCTTTCGGCCAACCATGTCCGTGCCGACCAGCGACCCCGCACATTAACACGACCCTGTGCACACTAGGGGCAATTTACCCATAAACTTACAGCGCCAGAACCCCGGGTTCGATCCCGACCACAGATGCTGTCTGTATGGAGTTTGTACGTTCTCCCGGTGACCTGCGTGGGTTTTCTCCAAGATCTTCGGTTTCCTCCCACTCAAAGACGTACAGGTTTGTAGGTTAATTGGCTTGGTATAAATGTAAGTTGTTCCTAGTGTGTGTAGGATAGTGTTATTGTGTGGGTATCGCTTGTCGGCGCGGATTCGGTGGGCAGAAGTGCATCTCTATCTTCCCATGCTGTATCTCTAAACTAAACTAAACTAAACTAAGTCACTCCGAAATTGACTGAGAATCAGCAAATACCATTTCTCACAAAAGAGCTTGGTAGTGAACAGTGCCAGTAAGAGGGAATCTTACTACCTTGCTTGAAATTGAGCCATCCTTCAGTCATCAAATCTCCCATATCCACTGTAGATTAATTGGCTTGGTATAAATGTCAATTGTCCCTAGTGTGTGTCGGAAATTGTCCCTAGTTCTGCAGGTGTACAGTAGAGAGCATATTGACTGGTTGCATCATGGCCCTGGTTCGGCAACTTGTGAACACATTTGTGAACACTGCCCAGTCCATCACCGGCTCTGACCTCCCCACCATCGAAGGGATTTATCAGAGTCGCTACCTCATAAAGGCAGCCAGCATCATCAGAGACCCACACCATCCTAGCCACACATTCATTTTACCACTGCTATTGGGAAGAAGGTACAGGAGCCTGGAAACTGTAAGGTACAGGAGCCTGGAAACTGTAACGTCCAGGTTCAGGAACAGCTTTTTCCCTACAGACATCAGGCTATTAAACACGACAACAAATAAGCTCTGAACTACAACAATTATTATAATTATTGCACTACTGTTTTTTGTTTTTTGAGTTATGTGTGTATGTGTATCTATCTCTATATTACTAAATCTCTGATCTTGACCGCTTTTAGCCCACTGTGCTGTGATTTCCGACAGAACGCCACCACCTACGGCTGTCATTTTTTGCCACCTCGCCCAGAGCCCCTCTCCGCCTTACGGGTGCGGAGGATGTTTCCCATCGATGAAAAATCAGAGATATATTAATGTTTTAAAAATATTTACCATTCCCTCTGCTGCCCCTGCTGGAGGGAGGGGGAGGGACTATAAAACCAGGAAGTGGTGTGCCTCACTTAGTCTCTGAAAGATGGATGAAGTCAAGGGTCACGTCTCCATGAGCTCTGAATAACACTGAACAAATGTCTACACAACTGTGAGTACCCTTAATGTGGTTTGAGAATGAAAATATGGGTTGTTTGAAGTAAAAAGGCACTGCCTGCAAATGGTTGTTTGGGTGCTTTGGCTTGAAGTTGAAAGGCACTATTTACTGTAAATGGTGGCTTGGGTGCTTTGACTTGAAGTTGAAAGGCACTACTTACTGCAAATGGTGGCTTGGGAGCTTTGGTTTGAAGTTGAAAGGCACTACTTACTGCAAATGGTGGCTTGGGTGTATTGGCTTGAAGTTGAAAGGCACTAATTACTGCAAATGGTGGTGGGTGATTTGGCTTGAGGTTGAAAGGCACTTCTTACTGCAAATGGTGGCTTGGGTACTTTGGCTTGAAGTTGAAAGGCACTACTTACTGCAAATGGTGGCATGAAGTTGAAAGGCACTACTTACTGCAAATGGTGGCTTGGGTGCTGTGGCTTGAAGTTGAAAGGCACTTCTTACTGCAAATGGTGGCTTGGGAGCTTTGGCTTGAAGTTTAAAAAAAATCACCATTCTCTCTGCTGCTCCTGCTGGAGGGAGGGGGAGGGACTATAACACCCTTAATGTGGTTTTAAAATCTAAATATGGTTTGTTTGAAGTAAAAAGGCTCTGCCTGCAAATGGTTGTTTGGGTGCTTTGGCTTGAATTTGAAAGGCACAACTTACTGCAAATGGTGGCTTGGGTGCTTTGTTTGAAATTGAAAGGCACTAACTGCAAATGGTGGCTTGGGAGCTTTGGCTTGAAGTTGAAAGGCACTACTTACTGCAAATGATGGCTTGGGAGCTTTGGTTTAAAGTTGAAAGGCACTACTTACTGCAAATGGTGGCTTGGGAGCTTTGGCTTGAATTTGAAAAAAATCACCATTCTCTCTGCTGCACCTGCTAGGGGGAGGGACTATAAAACCAGGAAGTGGTGTGCCTCACTCACTCTCTGCAAGATGGATGAAGCCAAGGGTCACGTCTCTATGAGCTCTGAATAACACTGAACAAATGTCTACACAACTGTGAGTACCCTTAATGTGGCTTGAAAATGAAAATATGGTTTGTTTGAAGTAAAAGGTGCTACTTGCAAATGGTTGTTTGGGTGCTTTGGCTTGAAGTTGAAAGGCACTACAGGTGCACAACCATTTATCCGAAAGCCTTGGGACCAGACACTTTTCGTAATTCGGGATTTTTCGGCTTTCAGAATGGAAGATTTTTAGAGTAGATTTTAACGGCTGGCTCAGTGGTAGAGTGCTCGGCTCATATCCGCAAGGTCGCGAGTTTGCGCCTCGATCCCAGCAGTTACTCGATCATGAGTTTGAGTCTTCAATGTAGTTTTTTCTTGCAGAATAGGAGAGAATAGGGAGGGTTAGGCTGGGATCATTCTCTGCGAGATGATCTTAGTGCAGGAGACAAGTGTAGGAGAGGTGTACTGACTGTGTGGGCAGAACTTTGGAAGTGATTGCCCACCATTCTCAAAAGCCGCTGTGTCTCCCTGTCCCTGGGATAGCAGGGGGCGATCAAACAGCACAATACCCCCCTCCCCCTCCAACTCCAGAGGAATCCGCTCCCCGATGGGCCGCTACGGCGACAAGTGGCAGTTCGCCCACAGCCCGAGCTGCGCCCCCTCATCCGCCACCCCAAGAACAAGACGTACCTTGCACACCATCAGCTTCTGCCCCTACGGGGAGCGTGTTCCTCTGGAGTTGGAGCGGGGCTGGCCTGGAGTTGCTGATCTGGGATCTCCGTGCTTGCAGTGGGCCTGGGGGTCGGTGTCCCGATGAGGGGGCGCAGCTCGGGCTGTGGGCGAACTGCCACTTGTCGCCGTAGCGGCCCATCGGGGAGCGGCTTCTGGTGGTCCTGACGTCTCCGGCCACCCCCCTGTACAGGAGCTGAGACTGGGAACTGTACCGCCCTTGCAGGTGAGCAGGAGAGTGGGGTTGTTTGCAGTTGCAGAGGGAGTGGGCAAGGGCGGTACAGTTCCCAGTCTCAGCTCCTGTCCAGGGGGGAGGCCGGAGACGTCAGGACCAACAGGAACCCGCTCCCCGATGGGCCGCTATGGCGACAAGTGGCAGTTCGCCCACAGCCCGAGCTGCGCCCCCTCATCCGCAACCCGGGTTCCTCTGGAGTTGGAACGGGGCTGGGCTAGAGTTGCTGCTGGCTGTGGGTCTCTGGGATCTCCGTGCTTGCAGAGGGCCTGGGGGTCGGTGTCCCGTTGGTCCTGACGTCTCCGGTGACTGGCACTGACCTGCTGGCATCGCCGACGTGAAGACAGTGCAAAGCCCCCGCGCCGGTGCAATGGGTGGGGAGCTGGAGAGGGGAGGGAAGGGGTCACACACATGGCCGGGAAGCAGAGGGGTGTAGGTGGGGTGAAACTGAAGGGAGCGACAATCTGCTGCTGCCTGCCCGCTGAGTTAAAACATTCCCACGGTAGACTCACGATACACTGTGTATCGTGAGTCTACCGTGGGAACTTTTTAACTCAGCGGGCAGGCAGCAGCAGATTGTCAATTATTAACCCTCCCGCGCAATATACCCTCACCTTCTCTTTTATGAATGGGGATTTAGTTCCCCTTTCTTCGAGGACCGACCGGAGGTTCCGCTGTCACCTCTGCAGGTCGCCCTCGGTGAACGTCTTCAAGGACCTTTCTTCAAGGACCGAAAAAATGTCCGGTATTCGGAGCTTTTCGTTATTTGGAATTTCGGATAAAAGGTTGTGCATCTGTACTTACTGCAAATGGTGGCGGGTGATTTGGCTTGAAGTTGAAAGGCACTACTTACTGCAAATGGTGGCTTGGGTGCTTTGGCTTGAAGTTGAAAGGCACTACTTACTGCAAATGGTGGCTTGGGTGCTTTGGCTTGAGTTGAAAGGCACTACTTACTGCAAATGGTGGCATGAAGTTGAAAGGCACTATTTACTGCAAATGGTGGTTTGGGTGCTTTGGCTTGAGGTTGAAAGGCACTACTTACTGCAAATGGTGGCTTGGGTGCTTTGGCTTGAGGTTGAAAGGCACTACGTATTGCAAATGACGGCTTGGGTGCTTTGGCTTGAAGTTAAAAGGCGCTACTGCAAATGCACTTACTTCCTGTTTGCACTGTATATTGATTTAAGATAAAATGCTACCACTTACGGCTGTGATTTTTGGCCATCTTACTCAGTCCCCCCTCCGCTGAGCAGATGCAAAGAATTCTTCCCATCAATGAAAAATAAAAGTGTTATTAGTGTTTAAAAAAGGTTGGGAATCTCTCTCCTGTCAATCACGCCCTGAAAGCCACACCTTTTCTGGTGGGAGGGGGAGGGGTTATAAAACCCGGAAGTGTGGGTGTGGCTCAGTCTCTGCATGATGGGGGAGGGAGAGGTCATGACTCTGTCTGAGCTGTGAATCAACTGAACACACTGAATGTCTACTGAACTGTGAGTTTGGTGTTTTGTGTGGTTTTATGGTGGTTTCACCCTGCATGAAATGGTATGAAGCTGCATTTGAATTTAATGGCCTTCGACCCTGCTTGATGTGGAATGAAACTGCACTTGAATTTGGCGGCCTTGCATCCTGCTTGAAGTGGTATGAAACTGCACTGAATTTGGTGGCCTTGCAACTTGCTGAAAGTGGTATGAAACTGCACTTGAATTTGGTGGCCATGGATCCAACTTGAAGTGGTATGAAACTGCACTTGAATTTGGTGACCTTGCACCCTGCTTGAAGTGGTTGGAAACTGCACTTGAATTCGGTGGCCTTGCACCCTGCTCATAGTGGTAAGAAACTGCACTTGAATTTGGTGGCCTTGCACCCTGCTTGAAATGGTAGGAACATGGATTTGAATTTGGTTGCCTTGCACCCTGCTTTAAATGGCATGTCAAGGAATAGTCATGAGTCAACTGCCAGCCCACCAGCCGTGAGTTAGCTGCCAGCACATCAGGCTTGAGGGACTGGGCTGCCACCCCAAGAACCCATACCAGCACTCCAGAAAGCCCCCCCCACTGGCCACCAATATTGGAATTGGTGGAGAGGTGGAATATTGCGTCGGGGGACCAGCCCTCCCGTGTGAACATGGGACCCAACGGGTCCCACTTAGTCTAGTATATATATAAATATATAAATATACACACTGAACTTTTTTTCTCTCTCTCATTTATCATATTGTTTACAGTGTACTATGTTTACATATTCTGTTGTGCTGCAGCAAGTAAGAATGTCATTGTTCTATCTGGGACACATGACAATAAAACACTTGACTCTTGACTGTTGACTCTGAAGAGTGTTAATATGCGGGGATTGCTTGTCGGTGCGCCGAAGGGCCTGTTTCCTCACTGTATCTCTAAACAAAACTAAACTAAACTAAACTCCTCCTCTCCCTTTTATACTGGGCTATCTTCCCTCTTCACTCCCAGTCCCAATGCATGGTTTTGACCTGATAGGTCGACCATTCCTTTCCATCCACAGATGCTGCTCAGCCTGCTGAGTTCCTCCAGCAGATTGTTCATTGAAGAACGACCTGGCTCTCTTTTCTCTTAACTAAAGATGGTTTGAATCAAGTGGTTTGAAAGTTTGAAGCAAGTGGAACAAAAGGATATTGAAGTATAAATATTGCCAGTCATTAAAAGTTCTACTGTAGGTGAGCAGTACAAAAAAATAGAGAAGCATACCTAGCATCTGGTTCACTTTTAGAGGGTTGGAACCAAAAGGCAGGGATGTTATGCTAAATCTTTATCAAACATTTGTTCAGATGCCATTTAGTGTTCTGCATCCCAATCTGTTCTCATAATATTCAAAAGATAGAGCAGCACCAATGAGAGAGCAAAAAAATATTTACTAATATTATATCAGAAAGACAAGAACATATATATCTTGAAAAGAAGAACTGTCTGGCATTCTTTGCTCTTAAGAGGCTGAGGGGGTGATTTAATATTAAAGATGTGATAACCGTATCCTTAGAAAATAGTAATAGGATTTTATCGAGTTAACACAGATTTACAAAAAACAAATCACATTTAATAAATTTGTGGCATTTTTCTGTAACTAGAGGGACAGATAAGGGAAAACAATTTGAGGTGGTGTATTTGAACTTTCGGAAAGTCTTCGATAAGGTGGTACAAAAGGAATTAGAATACAAAATTGAAGTGCATGGTAACACGTACATTATCTTCAAAGTCACATGGATTCGGGGCTGGTTAATGGGTAGGAAATGGAAATGAATGGTAAATATGTAATTATCAGAGATGAGAAGACATATCTTCTCCCAAAGAAATCTTGAAATTCTCTACCCGAAGGAGCAACGAAACTCCATTGTTGAGTATATTCAAGCAAAAGTGATTGATTTTTGGATTTTAAGGGAAATTAAGGGAGTGTTGTTCGCACCGTAAAGTGGCATTGAAGTAATGACAATTATTGCACAGTAATTGACTGAATATCCCATTCTTTATTCAACTCCATGTTCTTTAGAGATCTTTACAATTAGGAAGTGTTTTGATAGAGCAGACAAAGAGTGAAGAGCATATATGGAGGCCAAGCCATCTAATGGGGATTTCAGAATTTCAGGAAGTCATTTTTTTGCTCTAAACTTGGTGAGAATGTAAAACTTCACCAAGAGATGAAATAGACAGTGCGGGTAGGCTGAATTAGCATGTGAAGGAGTAGAGAAAAGAGGGGTAGGCTGATGGATTTAGATGAGGAAAGGTAGGAGTAGATTGGAGTTAAACAGAAATGCTGGCATGGACCGGGTGGGCTTATTTGTCTAGTTCCATGTCAGTTTTCTCATGTAATCCTTAATAGTCAAGGGAGAGTCAAGAGAGTTGTATTGTCATATATAGACACAAAATGCTGGCGTAACTCATCGGGACAGGCAGCATCTCTGGAGAGAAGGAATGGGTGAAAATTTGGGTTGAGACCCTTCTTCCTTGTCATATTGTCATATTCTATTGTCATATGTCCCAGGTAGAACAATGAAATACTTACTTAAGTCTACAAGTAAGTTTACTTACTTAATCATACATGTGATAAGTATCAACATGTAAAAACAGGTAAAATCTAATTTAAAGAAGGCAACATCCATTCATTTAGTCCTTCATTGTTATTTATCTCCATTCTGTCAATGAATAGTTTTGTTTATTATTGTCATGTGCACAGAGATACAGTGCACAGTTTGTTCACTGTATAGACACTGTACAGAGATGCTGGTCTCTATTGTCCCAGCTGATTTTTCAGTGTAAGGCTATGTAACTGCCACAACATTGCACTAACACTGGTCCCCGGGCACTCAATGTCCATGTGCAATTGGATAAAATGAATGGCATGCATTTTTAGGATTTTGTTTTGGAAGGAATCGCAGAGACTTCTGCACAAGGAATACTTCCCTGCAAAATCCAGGCTGCTGTGATTTTGTTCACAGTGAGGTGAAAGTGCAGGATAGCAGTTATATCCTGTTTAATTGATAAAACTTACTTAATATATTATCCTTTGAAGATATTGTACATGTTACTCCTTCTTAATGTAAACAGACTAACTCCAACCTATTTTGTTTCCTACCTAGGGATGGAGTCTGCCTCCTGGTGTTAATCTTCTCAGAGTGATGCTTGGTTATGTTTTCTTGTTCATTGTTGGCCATTCTTGTTTTCACACCTCTTGTTTTCATGAAAGCCTGATTCTGGAGTTGGCCTTCAGTCAAAAATGCTCTCTCTCCATTATTCGCCCAACCATGGTAATGACTCCTGCAGCTTCAAAGTAATAAGAGTTATGGAGTTGTACGGCATGGAAACAGGCCCATTGGCCCACTCATGTTGGCATACAGAGTTAGCATTTGCCTGCATTTGGCCCATGTCCCTCTAAACCGTTCTTATCCATATATCTGTCTAAAAGTCTTTAAAAACTCCTGCTTCTATAGCTTGCTCTGGCAGCTCATTGCAGAAATGGACTACCCTCTGAGTGAAAAAGTTGCCCCCAAGGTCATTCTTACATTTCTCCTCGCTCACCTTAAGCCCCTGCCCTCTGGTTTTAAAATCCCATACCTGGGAAAAGGACTGTGAACATTCACCTTAACCATGCCACTAATGATCTTTTACACCCTAATGAGGTCAACCCTCACCCTCCCACACTCCAAACAAAATACTTTTTGGCTCCAATTAATGATAGTGCTTGAACAGTTTGATATCTGGTGAACATATGGGGTCAGTAAATTTAACACAATATCTGCCGTTCTCAGGAATGGTTAAGAAAGAACTGCAGATGCTGGAAAAATCGAAGGTAGACAAAAAATGCTCGAGAAACTCAGCGGGTGAGGCAGCATCTATGGAGAGAAGGAATAGGCGATGTTTCGGGTCTGAAGAAGGGTCTTGACCCAAAACGTTGCCTATTCCTTCTCTCCATAGATGCTGCCTCACCCGTTGAGTTTATCCAGCAATTTTTGTCTACATCAGGAATGGTTGATTAGTGAAGCGACTAGAGTCATAGAGTGATACAGTGTGGAAACAGTATCAACTTGGCCCAACTTGCCCACATCGGCCAACATGTCCCAGCTACACCAGTCCCACCTGCCTGTGTTTGGTGCATATCCCTCCAAACTTGTCCTATCCATGTACCTTAAATGTTTCTTAAATGTTGGTATATTTCAAGCCTCAACTACCTTCTCTGGCAGCTTGTACCATACACACATCCACCCTTTGTGTGAAAAAGTTACCCCTCAGATTCCTATTAAATCTTTTCCCCTTCACCTTGAACCTATGTCCTCTGGTGCTTGATTCCCCTACTCTGCGCAAGAGATTCTGTGCAGCTACCCGATTTATTCCCTTATCTTAAAGAATTACCAGAAAAAGACAAGTTCATCTTCTTTGCCAATTAGTTTCTCCTTTCCAACCCATCTCTTTTGAAGACCGGAACTGATGCTGAGGAAAATATCGACAGCATTGAAATACTGATGCCTCCTATGTTTAGTCCTTCTTGGTATGTGTGCTGGGGCCATCACTGCCAATTGGTACCTGATGTCAGACACAAAATGCTGGAGTAACTCAGTGGGACAGGCAGCATTTTTGGAGAGAATGAGACTTGAAACATCAACCATTCCTTCTATCCAGAGATGCTGTCTGTCCCGCTGAGTTACTCCAGCATTTTGTGTCTATCTTCAGTGTAAACAATGTCATTGTTACAAATAAAAAAAGTTTTGGTTATTGCACACATCTTCTTATAGCAAAAGAGCTGTATAAGTACAGATTTCTCACTGGCAAATCAAGTTAATTTTGCTTTTAATACGTTTTCGTTTGAAGACAGTCTGGATCTGACAATTGCAAGCCCCTGCACTTCCCCATGCTAAATAAAGAGCAGAAAGAAAAGACAGTCAGGTGGCTGAGATTTCTGAACCTTTATAGCAAAGATGAAAATCCTCAGTAAAGACTGTTGACCCCATGGTTTCTGTGGAAGGTTCTTTTCCATCGGTCTGCCAATTTAGTTAGCTCTTTTTTTAATATTGGCATTGAAGATAAGAAGGGAAGAGAAATCCTGGAAATCAACAGTGTGGTTGTGATCCTCACATCTCTTTCTGGACAACGTTGAATGAGAGAAATATTCTAGACTTTCTGTGCAAGAAAGTGTTTAATGAGTTTATTGGTTCTCTCATTTCTTGCATCTATCGTGCATTTTTCCGCACTGTAAATCTTGAGATAGACAGGTCGTAAACTCTTGCATAATTCACAAATTTGTACAGAAACACTAATTGGTTTTATATTTTTTTCACAGAAGACAATTTTAGTATTCATCGACGCAATGGAAATAAAAGCTTCCAGACAAACAAATATCATCTTTTGTATGCAAATGGCTTATCATATATGCATCAGTGCTTAATAGGACATTATGTTAGACTTTAAGGCATTTTCTGCTAAAACAACAATCATCTTCCATTGTACTCCACAACTGTTACAGAAAGAGTAACTCCTTGTTTAATTGTAGTTCTTTAATTTTATGGACAAATTTTAATATTAATATCAAAATTTTCCTGTGAAATTACAAGTAGTTCTGTTGCTTTAGGGCACATCGACTGATAATAATCTTACGGATGGAACAGCTAAAAATACATTCATTATGTACCTTGTGAACAACCCCTGCTAGGCATTCAGGTTTTGAGAAACTCGGAAACAAGTGGAACAAGTGCCATTTATTGAAATTCTGTAGATACCATTTTCTGGTTATGATCCAGTGATTGTGAATTTCCTCTCCTTTTGTTTCTCGATTTACATATATTCTGCAAAAAATTGAATTTTTTGTTGTCAATGTGATACTTTTAACTTTGATTTTAGAAAAGCATCTTCTATTTCATCGGAAAGATGATGATTCCCATCACTTTCTGAGTTAAATGACAAACATTGGAAGTCAAAAACTACCAACAGATTTTTAAGCATAAATTCTACTGAATACTAAATACAAAGAAATAAGTGTTGGAAATTGTACTTTAGTTTAGAGATGCAGCGCGGAAACAATCCCTTCAGCCCACCGAGTCTGCACCGACCAGCGGTCCTCGGACATTAACACAAGCCTACACACACTAGGGATAATTCACACTTCTACCAACTATACAGATCCAGGCCAATTCACCTACAAACCTGTACGCCTGTGGGAGGAAACCGAAGTTCTCGGAGAAAACTCACGCGGTCACGGGGAGAATATACAAACTCCGTACAGACAGTACCCGTAGTCGGGATCGAACCCAGGTGTCTGGCGCTGTAAGCGCTGTAAGGCAACTCTACCGCTGCGCCGCTGTGCCGCCTAAACGACTTAGTATATGTGCAAAGAAAGTGGTATCATTGTTTCAGATAAAGAAAATACTTATTCCCTGAGAGGTGTCGGATTGTGCAACTCACGTCCTGAAGACGTGTTCGAATCAGAAACCACCATGGCATTTACAAAGTATTTGGATGTTACTTGTATAACCTCAGCTCATTAGTCTATGGAGTAAGTGTTATAGCTTTTCTTTTACCAGCATAGATGCATGAGCTGAATGGCTTTATTCCGTGTCATAAATTATACTATGACTCTATGAACTCTGATTGTTTAGTTTAGTTTAGTTTAGTTTAGAGATACAGCGCGGAAACAGGCCCTTTGGCCCACCAGCGATTGACCAGCGATCCAGGGACAATTTACACTTACACCAAGCCAATTAACGTACCCGTAATCGGGATTGAACCTGGGTCTCCGGCGCTGCAAGTGCTGTAAGGCAGCAACTCTACCGCTGCACCATCGGGTCACCCTAATGGAGGGAAATGACAATCTAAACTTTAGATTAAAAATACTTTAGTTTTAGTTTAAAAAATCTTATTTAAACCTTTTACGAGATTTTATTTTAGTTTGTATTTGCTTTTTGGTGTTTATAGTTGACTTTGAAATGTTTTAGGATTTGAAGGCTTTTGAGTTTAGGTTTGCTGAGTCTTGTTTGGGCCAAACCCAAAGTACGCTCTTCACAATACAAAAGACCTCTCAGCACATTAGGATAAAACTCCCAGTGTTTTCTGCAAATTCTCATTGATTGGCAGAACTTTTTTTATTCTATTATCAGGGGCTGAAGTAAGTAAGTAAGTAAATAATTTTTATTTATATAGCACATTTAAATCAACTCGCGTTGAAACCAAAATGCTGTACATAGAAGAAATTGGGTTTCAATAAACCCATACAAAATAAAAAAGAAAAGACACAACACAACACACTATAGAATTTAACATGAATGTCCCCCCACAACGGAATCAACATTTTCTACTGTGAGGGAAGGCAGTAAAAAAGGTCAGTCCTCTTCCTCTGTGTTCACCGTGGTCGGGGCCTATTTGAGGCCTCCGTAGTCACCGCAGCGGAGGCCGGATGTTTCAGGCCCTCTCGCCGGGACGATGGAGCTCCAGCTTTGGAGAGAACACTCTCAGCGGCATTGGAGTAAAATGTACCACATTAATAAAATAGGAAAGGAGAATAAAAGGCACTCGGGTACTGAGAAATAAGATTGGTTATTTTCTGTATAGGGGAATAAAGTTGGAATGAATACGCAGGAAAAATTAAATGTCCAAAAAACTTGTTGGCACCGAGTCACAAGGCTGAAGTATAATCAGAAAAGGTGGAAACTTTATATTTAGAAAAGGAATTGACTTGATAACTTTCCTGGATTCAAATTAAAGCAATTTAATAAACTGTGGGACATCTCTACTTTTAATTCAACAGTTCTTTATATGTGTAACTTCAGAAAGTCAACTTTACATTATAAAAAATGGGAATTTTGTGGGCAAATGGCAGATGTAAAGTTCTCAGTTATTGAGTGTGTTATAAGAACTTAACTGCAAAAATAAATAGTTTCTGTACTGATCAAGTGCAGGTGCTGCAGCTAGGAAGTTTAATCAGGAACTGTTTGGTGCCAAAGATTCCTTTGACAAATTACTCAATTATTCCCAAAAATCAACATAGATTTTGAATTTCAGTCTGTTGATGCTGACTGTGGCTGAAATATGAATGTTTAGTTTGGCTTCAGCCAGGCACCCTCTGTGCAGACAAACGTATCCTGAAGAGCCAGTCACTTCCTTCTTTAAACCATTGAAGTGAGGTCTGAAGAATGGTCTCGATCCAAAACGTCACCTATTCCTTTTTCTCCAGAGTTGCTGTCTGACCCGCTGAGTTATTTCAGCTTATCGTGTCAATCTTTGGCTTAAACCAGCATCTGCAGTTCCTTCCACACAGTTGTGTATAAATGTGAGAGAGAGATACCATGCATACATTGCTGCCTCACCCGCTGAGTTACTCCAGCATTTTGTGTCTACCTTGCTGGAAAATAGTTCTGAAGATCACTCAATAGTAATTATGCATAAAATAAAACTACACCAAATCAGTAAACTTTAATTGACTGAGTTTAATGCGAGTTTTCTTTTTTTGTGGGTTTTTCTCAAAGAAGGCTTTGATTCAGCTGTTGAACCCCCATGATTAAGTAAGGTCAATTGCTGAGACTTTTACTAACGACGGAATGAAAGGTTGAATTTGATGCACGGGCCGAAACCTTAAAATGAACATTGTTGGAATCTAGACATAATTTAGTTTGATTGAATCTTATTTAAATGTCAGCAATTGGTGAAATCGGTCGACATGCACAGCTGAATTTGTTATTTATGGCACTTTTAAATCCACATGATTTATGTTACAATTTGAGCACTGCGGTAGGTAACTATCTTGAATCATTGAATAACAATTAATTATAAGATCAAGTGCCAGGATTATGAGTGAATTGTGATTACATCATTTTGTATAATTAAAGTAAAGACTGAGATGCAGAGTGATGATGGTACAAAAATGTTCCTCTATTCCCATATATAATATTTGTGCTTCAAATGTAGCACATTCAGATCATCCGCAAAAGGCCTATGTAAGCACATTGTACAAAGCATTATTTCCTGTTGTCAGCTTGTTTCTATTATACATCCACTGTCTGCAGATAAAATGGACCTGCCTTTGTAAACATGTTACCTTTCTCTCAGTGTTGTTCCTCACTTTTCCATTGCTTAAATCATCATCCCATACACCTGAGAATCTCGTGTGCTCCAGTAAAACTAATGTCTCAGTTTCCTATTTTATTGAAAATGAGTTTGCATTTAACTACAGAACTTCCATGGCATGATATGTAAAGACAGACAGAACTGAGGCTGCAATTCGTCCTCAGTTGCAAGTGGCAGGAGCTGAGATGGCAACATCACCCAGTTATGGGGTTGTGCAACTCAAAATAATGAGGAGGAACGCCACACTGCGCTCCAGTTTTAACAACGTAGAATGGTATTTGCCCTGGGACATCCTCTTGTTTAAAATCTGAGGTCGAGGGTGCTCACTTGTTGATCTTGACAGGAGCTCATTAGAAATCTTCCAAATTTTGTGGGAGGATTTGGCCACTTAATATTGTCTATTGTCCGGGATAAATTCGATGGGATCCTGGGTCACCAAATGCTCTGACATGGTGCAACCAGTCATAGTCAAGAATTTGCTCAAGTTTCAATTTGGGAAGTTAACCCTATAATGCTATTTGAGACAGCAATGTAAACATCTGATTAAGGTAGAGGATGACATAAATATTGAAGATAGCCACAAAATACCAGTAAAATGTACAGGCATGAAAGACCCCCATGTACTGGCCAAGTTTGACTGGCCATTTCATGGTTGTGCTCTGACACTGAGAACATGCTGCGATCCTTTACTGTCTACAGGGAGTCTGCTCTCAGCCTTTGTGCCATATAATGACTGCAGCAGATCCTGGAGACCGACGATTCCCATGGAAATTATGAGGTTTCCGGTATAGAATGAAATAAATATATATATATTTTTTTCCAATTGTGTACTGTGTTTTACAAGTGATTTTTAAAAGTTATTTAGAAGCGTCAGAGAATTTCATAAACATTGAAAATATTTTCTTTCTCTGACAGTCATCAAAGCTGGGGACAGGCCTTGGAGTCCATCAAAGGTATTGATGCAGTTTTCCAGGACTGGTCATTTTCACCCTGTTATGTTGTCTGATCACTGCCACTGTTTAGAGATACAGCGCGGAAACAGGGCCTTCGGCCCACCGAGTCCGCACCAACCAGCAATCCCTGCACATTAACAATATCCTACACTAGGGACATTTTTTACATTTATACCAAGCCAATTAGCCTACAAACCTGTATGTCTTGAGTGTGGGAGGAAACCGAAGTTCTCGGAGAAAACCCATGCTGTCACGGGTAGAACGTACAAACTCCGTACCGACAAGCACCCATAGCCAGGATCGAACCTGGGTCTCTGGTGCTGTTAGCGCTGTAAGGCAGCAACTCTACCGCTGTGCCACCATGCCACATGGTAATGCTCAGGGCTTTCTGGCTCAGCTCTCGGACCATCTCAAATATGATCATCCTTCAATGTCCATTGAAAGTAAAGTCAGGACAATCGTGACCTTGGACAGTGAATATTTGTTAGTCAATCCTAGAGTTTTCTTTCATTTATTCCTTAGGCTGGACTTTACTTTGATGACTGGAGAACCAGATTAAACATTTTTTTAACTTTCTAACAGGAATAATGATACCAAAGTCAAACACACAATGCTAGAGTAACTTAGCGGGACAGGCAACATCTCTGGAGAGAAGGAATGGTTTATGTTTCAGGTCGAGACCCTTCTTCTGACTACGGAGAAGCAGTTAACATTTCAGAGTGGAGACTTTTTGTCAGACCCAGTCCGAAGAAGGGTCTCGACCCGAAACATCACCCATTCCTTCTATCCAAAGATGCTGCCTGCCCTGCTGAGTCACTCCAGCATTTTGTGTTAATCTTCGGTGTAACCCAGCATCTGCAGTTCCTTCCTACACATAATGGTACCTAATCATTTCCAGTGAATTAAAAGTGAATTAAAAGTGGTGGGGAAAAAAGGTGCTATTTTGCTCAGTTTCTATCATTTGCTGTCCTTTGTTGTCAGTTGAATTCTTTGATGAAATTTGTCGTTCACGAAAGCAAGCATTTACGTGGAGTCTGCAATCTTGCCAGATGGTATGCCGTGTGTTATGAAATGAAGTGACAACATTAATAAAATGATAAAATTCAGAATTAAAATTACCCCATTCCATTATTAAACTTGTCGGGGGAGGGTCCGTAATATAAACATTATTGATTAAGATGTCATAGTGGCAAAAGTACCTTTCCGTTGAATTATGTTTTTTTATTTTCCACCCCGCTAAGTTGAATAGTTATTGATTGTGATTATGCCGGAGTCCTTTCAGCCCATTATGCCAGTTTTGAATCTTTTTGCTACACTGAACTAAAACTGAAATCATTGCCCTTCTCTCTCCTTAGAAGCTGCAGAAACACCCCTTCAAATATTTATCCAATTTTCTACTAAGTGATGCAGTACAAAGATTTACTGCTGCGCAGCATTCCATCTTTCAATAAATCTCCATGCAAATAATCTGCTCTTTTTCAGTTCTTGCATGGTGACAATATTGCATCTGATGACCCTTTCACACTGACCTTTGCATCAGAGGAAGTGGTCATTCCCAATTCACTCTATCAAAAAACAGCCATAGCTTTAAAAACCTGCATGAACACTTATGTCTTTTCCAGTCTAATGGAAACATTTGTAGTATCTCAAAATCTCAATCACTAGTTCGCATTCTTGGCAACATCTCAGTGAGCCTATGCTCTACATTCTCTGAGCTTTAAAGTTATTTTAATAATGGAGAAGCAAAAACTGAGCACAGCCCCCTACCTGTGGCTAATACAGTGATTTTTTTTCCACATTTATTATTACTTATTTAATTTGTGGTTTATTACTTATTTAACCCTGTAGAGTATGAGGAATGGGAAAGCATATCACAGAAAAAGTTAATAGCTGGTGCATACAGTATGTATCACATCAATAGTCTTCAGATTGCCTGAATCTCTCGGGATTGTATTCACTAATGATTTGCTTTACTCAAATCCTTTTGCAGCTCCTCATCAAAAGAAGCACTGTTAACCATCTCGCAGGGCCATCTATTACTCTCAAACATTCCAAATCTAACCTCCTTTCCTCTCTAAAGATCTTGGAATATATTCTGCCTGCATAGTTCTTATCTAATTCTACAATATCCTGTTTAAACCCCTCAGTCCATCTTGGATCATTTCCTCTTCAGAATCCAGCACCATGGAACTAGTCGCATGCCTTCCTGCTCTGATACTTCCTCTGATTGGGTCGACCTGAATTCTCTGGAGATGGTAGGTTCATATCCTTTAGCCTCAATGCAAACTCCCCAGACAAACCAATATCTCTTACATGATGTTTCATTCAGTTAAAATGTGAGGAGTAATCTACATACCTTTTTTCACTCCATTGCTTGTTTTCTGGATAGATTTGTGTAATTTCATTTATTTTCTATAAAGGTTCCTAAATTAAATGTAATGGGAAAGTTAGAATGTTAATTTGCTTGACATTAGTGCCAATTCCCATATTCATACATTGAAAAATATGGAAACTAAACATTAATTAATTTCAAAGCAAATTGACCTCTTGCGTTCAAACTCAAATTGAGAGGTAATGAAAAAGCCTTAATAGATAATGTAATGAACTAACTTACTTTGAGTTCCATTGTTAATGCAGGTTTGTTCTGTTGTTGATTCATGTATACTCTTTCCACGAGGCTCTTGCGATGGTTTTTATATCATTACAAGAGAAAATAAAAATGTAAAGAGGAAAATACCTGATCTGTTTTATCAATTGAGGTTGGTTGAAAAGCAGAGTTACATAACTACAATTCAATTATTGACAATATTGCAGTTTTACTTGTAAGCAAAACAAAGTTTGGAAGAGCAAATCCACTCTACGAAGCCTTTCCATGAAATGGTGCATACGTAAGCATTTTATAATGTTGCAATAAAGTGCCAATACATTTCCCTTAAACAGAAAATAGATTTTAATTGATTTTGATAGCACATCCATTAAAAAATTAGAAAAGGTAGATGGCTACTCTGAGCAACAGTTCACTCAAGTTTATGTAAATGTATTTCTACATGCTCCAGTAACTCAGCGGGTCAGGTAGCATCTCTTGAGAACATGGATAGATGACGTTTCGGGTTGGGACCCTCCTTCAGACTCATTAACATTGTCTGTGACTGTGTCTTTATGTCAGAAGGGTTGCTTTCTCTCCTGCCTTTGGGAAGATGGAAAAGGAGCCAGAAAACTATAACGTCCAGGTTCAGGAACAGCTTCTTACCAACAACCATCAGGCTATTGAACACTACAAACCCCAACTAAGAATGTATTTGTTCTATTTTAGCGCATGTGACAATAAAACACCCTTGACTCTTGTCTCTCGCCTTTACTTATGTTTCTGATTGTGTGACCACAGCTTGCGATTTTTTTAAATTGAGAAAGATTTACTTTTACTCTGTGTGTGATAATTTCATCTCTGATGGCATACAGGTATGAGAGATTGGGTAAGCAGACTTAAATTTCAAATCATTCCAAACACTGCAGTGCTGAGATAGTAATGAATAGGAAAGCACACAGTCAATGAAGGATTTACCAAATCATTGTTTACTTTGGCCCATGGCAAAGATATTAATCTCCGACTGCCTTGTTCACTACTGGTATTGCATCCCATTTGTTACATCAAAATACTTGGCTGAAAATATTTTATGAACATTAATTCTATGCACATTAGACAGAATGCATTCAATCTAACCTTTCTTTAGATAACCAATGGCGATACTCAGAATTGATTTAATAAGTAAAATGTTGATTAATTTCTGTGAGCTTAGTTTCAGTGAGAGCACTTGACAGATAAGGATTGTCTATTTTTGTTAGTTATATTGTTTGACATATTGATTTATTACTTCTGTGTAATGTTGTGCAAATCTATGCTCATCAAATGTTATTAATAGTTCTCTCCTGATATTGCAGCCAATGGCAATGTTGATGATTTTTGGAAATTTGTTCATTATGATATTTTATTCCATCCCGTATCAATTATCTCATGTATTCAATATTTTCTCATTACAGAACATCTAAATTATGAATCTTATAACAGGGTTTATTATGTAGTTGTTTGTCCTATCTTCAAAGCAATCAGACATTTATGGTTTTATTTCTCTTCTAGAAAAGCCTATTATATCAAACAAAAAGCAAATAGCTACATGACTAGAAATCTGAAATAACTGAAAATGCTAGACATTTTCATTAGTTAAGGCAGCATCTATGGAGAGAAAGATAGCATGCAGAACCTTCTATCAAAAGTATGCAAAGGTCGAATGCAAGCATATTTTAAATGCAGAAAGGAGGGAGAATGGAGAAAGCAAAATAGAATTGTCTACGATAGTTTGGAGACTGAGACACTGCAACAGAAATAGTGGTGGTGCCAACTTAAAGAGCATGGTGATAAATATTAATTACAGATGATTTATTTAGAGTAGATGTAAATAGTCCTTCAGATTTTCAGCATAAAATCTACAATATTCTTTTGTTACTGTCGATAACACCTCTGGAAAGTTGATGCTCGAGATTGTGCTCTCTGAACCATGAGGGCATTTGTGCTGTTTCCCACTGACTGGAAGGAGGGTGAAATGGAGGTAAACTTTGAACCCTCCTAATGGTCACAACATGGCTGTTGGTATTTTGAATGCTATCTTCCAATTTCCCCTGACAGAGGGCGGTACATCTCTAGAATTCCCTATCCTGGAGGGCCCTGGATTTGAGATTATTGGAGGTATTTAAAATAGTGTAAATGCATCTTTGAGAGATCATGAAATGAGGGGCTTTGGGAAACTAGCATAAATAAAGAGATAAGGCCCGGCAGATCAGCCATAATCATATTTATTGTTAGGGCTGGTCAGGGCGGGGCGAGGGTTAGGGTGTTAGGGTGTTGGGGTTGGGGGGAGAGAGGGGGCTGGCGGATGGTGTTTTTGAACTCTCACTCTCACTGTGATTCTAATAAGGATAACCCCTTTGTGTTGTTCCATGATTTAAACTCAGCAGATAGTTCATCACAGATAGATAGCAGATCTTCAGTCAGAGGGTGGTGAATCTGTGGAATTCATTGCCGCAGATGGCTGTGGAGGCCAAGTCAGTCTACTCTTGCTCTTATTTTCCTACATTAGTTCTTGCGTTTTCTATATTCAGTCTATTTCTCACTTTAAATCAATTATGAGAAATCAAGTTACCTTGACAAAAAAAGTCTTGCATTTGATCAACACTCTCACCACATTTAGTCTCGAAAGTATCAGATAGAGCTGGCAACAAACCCGTATCTTGAAGTGATAACTGAAAGTGCTGGAAACATTCGGCAGGCCGGGAAGCATTTGTGGAATCAGAATTAATGTTTCAGCTTCACCTTTGCATGTGCCGTTTGAACCTGAATATTTCTGGCATCCCCGGTTTTATTTCAGGTTTACAGCATCTGCAGTATTTTGCTTTTGTGCTGCAACAGAATGGACATAGACAGATGGAAACAGAATGAGGCCAATATTAGATTTCCCTACAGTTGAATAGGCTGGATTTCCCACTGAGATGGCTCACGCATGAACAGTACTTAATTGAGTCAAGTACAATAACTACCACTGGCCCAGCAATGAAATACCTGCTTAAGAAATCAAGGGCTAATGAAACGGACACGAACTACTGCTTAGATTAAAATCTCTAATGTGTACCATTATCTATCTGTAAAGAAAATAGTCTGTTGATTTAAGCTTGTTGGTGGTAATGGAATCTGTTTCTTGTCATTGTAAATGTTTTAAATAACAATGTTAAGTTTGTTGAATTGCCCCTGTTAGTAACTTAAGCTGTGTTTTAAGTTCATCAGCCGTAATTGTTTCTGCTAATCTGTTGACACCGGGCTAGAATATTAAATAAAAATGAGGAGTGTCCTCACTGCCACATGTAGTTGTCAGACTGTAATTATGCAGTAAGATTACTGAGACTCTCAACATAGGGCCTATAAATGTACCACCTGACAAGTTTCTGAAAGGGAAAGCATAATGCATTTTAATAAGGGATTTTAATTGTCCAAAGCAATAAAATATATGTTTATCTTTTTAAAACATTGGTGGTCAAATATTGGGTGGATGCGCAACATTTCAATATCTAACTTAATGTTGTATGCTACAGGTTAAGATAATATCTCCTCAACTTTAAGATTACTTCAGTTTTTGAGATATTAATTTTGGGCAGTGCTAATATGCCATCTTCTTCTCTTACCTGTGTCTAATTTGCATAACCATAATTTTACTAATTGAAGCAGATTTTCTGGTTGTTGTTTATGTATTTTACTAGAATGTGACCTTCAGATGAAGTGATAGTCACCATTATCCCCGAGAAAATCACGTATGTATCTATAATACCAATGCATTCATCGGTGAACGAGCTCTGTTCTTTTAAAACCTTTCCGCATCCACAATAAGAAAAATCTGATTTTATGACCAGAAATGTTTTAAAACATTCTGCAGATTTCTAGGTACACTCTAGTTCTGCCACTCGACCACTGTAAGTCACAATTTTAATCACCCACTTGATTGAGTGCCTGCAGTTTACTTGTTTTTTAATTACTGAAAATGTTCTTCTCTCTTAACTATGATGTTCATTTTTTGAGTGAAGGACTTTGTGATGTTGGAGCTAAATTTCATTGGAATGTTCATTTCAACAGTACCTCCCAAGCTCAGGTGAAGGACAAAGGCAACAGGTACAAAAGAGCATCATTCTGCCCCAAGTTGCTCACCTTCCTGACCTGGAAATATATATCTTCATAAGTTCATTCGGTGCAGGAGCAGAGTCATTAGGCCATTCAGCCCATCAAGTCTACTCCGCCATTCAATCATGGCTGATCTATCTTTCCCTACTAACCTCATTCTCCTGCCTTCTCCACATAACCCCTGACACCCACACTAACCAAGAATCTGCCCCTGAAAAATACCTACTAACTTGGCCTCCACAGCTGTCTGTGGCAATGAATTCCACATAATCACCACCCTCTGATGGAAAATCTGCTATCTATCTGTGATAAACTATCAGCTGACGTTTAGTCTTGGAACTCCCTGCTCAACAACACAAAAGGGTTATCCTTATGAGAATCACAGTGACTTTTCAATAAGATGCTTGTATGCTGCTTTCCCCAGGCTAATTAGAGATGGACACTAAATGCTGGTCTTCTATTGTCTGCAATGTTCTCTGTTGGCGAAAGAATGAAAAGAAAACACATGGAAGATGATCCCTTAGCTTTTTATATGTCACAAGGATTAATTTATAGGTGCAGGTACTTGGAACTAGTACCAGTGTAGGTCTGCTACCGATATTCATGCAGCAAAGTATTTGCCTTCATGTTACAATATGCTGGAGGGGAAACACATCATGGAGTAAGAGCTGTTGTTTGTAAGAACAGAGAGCCAGAGGATATTTTGTTTGAAGAAAATGACAAATACTATAGTTGTGAAAGGGGAGGGGGAGCTCCGGAAGAGAAGCAGCCATACACAGCATTAGCCTGTAAGGATGGAATGCATAGAGAGGATGGAAGAAATGTTTGATCATTAGTAGTACATGAGTATTAGATTGGGTGAGCTTGGAGAGCACAAAAAGGTAAATCCCCTGTCCCACTGTACGAGGTAATTCAAGAGTTCTCCCGAGTTTTCCCCTGATTCGAACTCGGAGAATGTCCATAGCGGGTCCGTAGGAGTTTGTGGATGTCTCGTAGCGGCTCATACGAGTGAAAAGTAACCATTTTTTTCATCACGAGTATTTTTTTACTCGTGGACATTTTTTACATGGATGAAAAAACGTCACGAGTTACCGGATGTCCCGAGTACCTACCGTTAGCTTTACGAGCCGCTATGAGACATCCACGAACTCCTACGGACCCGCTACGGACATACTCCGAGTTCGAATCAGGGGAAAACTCGTGAATTACCTCGTACAGTGGGACAGGGGCTTAAGAGTTTAGCTAGTTTAGTTTAGTTTATTGTCATGTGTACTGAGGTACAGTGAAAAGCTTTTGTTGCATGCTGACCAGTCAGCGGAAAGACAATACATGATTACAATCGAGCCATTTACAGTGTATAGATACATGATAAGGGAATAATGTTTAGTAAAGTCTGACCAATGATAGTCTCCAATGAGGTAGGTAGTAGTTCAGGATTGCTGTCTAGTTGTGGTAGGAAGGTTCAGATAACAGCCGGGAAGAAACTGTCCCTGAATCTGGAGGTGTGCGTTTTCAAATTTCTATACCTTTTGCCTGATGGGAGAGGGGAGAAGAGGGAATGACAGGGTACAACTCGTCCTTGATTATGCTGCTGGCCTTGCTGAGGCAACGTGAGGTATAAATGGAGTCAATAGAAGGGAGGTTGGTTTTTGTGATTGTCTGGGCTGCGTCCACAATTCGCTGCAATTTCTTGCGGTCTTGGATGGAGCTGATCTCAACCTGAGCTGTGATGTATCCTGATAAAATGTTTTCTATAGCACATCTGTAGAAGTTGCTGAGAGTTGTTGGTGACATGCCGAACTTCCTAAGGCTTCTAATGCCCCTGTCCCACTTAGGAAACCTGAACGGAAACCTCTGGAGACTATGCGCCCCACCCAAGGTTTCCGTGCGGTTCCCGGAGGTTGCAGGTGGTTGCCGGAGGTTGCAGGTAGTGGAAGCAGGTAGGGAGGCTGACAAAAACCTCCGGGAACCGCACGGAAACCTTGGGTGGGGCACAAAGTCTCCAGAGGTTTCCGTTCAGGTTTCCTAAGTGGGACAGGGGCATAAGGAAGTAGAGGTGTTGGTGTGCTTTCTTGGCTGTTGCTTCAATAAGAGTTGAACTAGGGAAGGACTGGGTTCAAAAGCAAGGTGTAGGTCAGGTTGGCAAGTAATGTAAAGGTAGACACACAACAGTAGCAGCTAAAGGCATGACTGCAACATTTAAGAAGCAATTAGACTGGTACATGGATAGACACAAAAAGCTGGAGTGACTCTGCAGGTCCGGCAGCATCTCTGGAGAATCGGTATAGGTGACGTTTTGGGTCGAGACCCTTCTTCAGACTGAAGGTCAGGGGAAAGGGTACAGAGATATAGTAGGTACTTAGAAAAACATGAATGAAAGATATGCAAAAAGCAACGATGAACAAGAAAGGTGGAGCCCACAATGGTCCATTGTTGGCTGTGGGGTAGGTGATAATGAGTTATACAGACCGTGAAACTCAAATGGACAAGAGTGAAATTAGTACGATGATTAGGGTGGGAGAGGGACGGAGAGAGAGGGGCTGCAAGGGTACCTGAAGTTAGAGAAATCAAAATTCATACCACTGTGGTGTAAGCTGCCCAAGTGAAATATGAGGTGCTGTTCCTCTAATTTGCGCTGGGCCTCACTGTGACACTAGAGGAGGCACAGGATAGAAAGGTCAGTATGGGAATGGGAATACGAATTAAAGTGTTTGGCAACCAGGAGAGCACACGGGCCAAGGTGAGGATAGGACCGGTTTAGAAGGACATGGGCTAAACGCAGGCAAGTTGGACTAGTGTAGATGGGACATGTTGGTCAGTGTTGGCAAGTGGGGCTGAAAGGCCTCCTTTCACACTGTATGACTCCATAACTAATCTATTGCTAATTCTCTTTGTCAATTTGCTTAGCTTCTCACCTTACCGATAGTTTTTTTTTCGAAAAATTATACGTGGGGCAGTGGCAATGTGCACGTTCAATTCTAAATTATGTTATGCTTAAACACATTACAACTACTGTGAACCAGGGGAGCCACGGCTTAGCATCTCTGTGTGTTGTCGAGGACATTTACCATCATTGAGTTAAGCTGGGAACTATTTCTTGTAGTTCTTCTGGCATGCAGGATTAAAAGATAATCCTGTATTTAATTTGTGAGGTTGGACTTCTAACCTGATGGGGCAGTCTTAATTGATTGAATAGTTATTAGTTGATTGAACTGATTATATTATGGAGATGCATTCATACTCTCTTCCTGCTTTTAATACATAATTTTGCTTTTTCTGGGTAGTAGTCCTTTATTCTGACAAGCAGTAACTAAATGTAACTTTGTAGACAACCATTGGTTTCTTCACATCAAAGTTAACTTCCCGTCATAAGTGATAGGAGCAGAATTAGGCCATTCGGCCCATCAAGTCTACTTTGCCATTCAATCATGGCTGATCTACCTCTCCTAACCCCATTCTCCTGCCTTCTCCCCATAGCCCCTGATACCCGTAGTAATCAAGAATCTATCTATCTCTGCCTTAAAAAGTTCCACTGATGGCCTCCACAGCCTTCCGTGGCAAAGAATTCCATAGATTCACCACCGTCCAAAGAAATTCCTCCTCATCTCCTTCCTAAAGTAACATCCTTTAATTCTGAGGCTATGACCTCTAGTCCTAGATTCTCCCACTAGTGGAAACATCCTCTCCACATCCACTCTATCCAAGCTTTCCACTGTCCGGTAAGTTTCAATGAGGGACCCCCTCACCCTTCTAATATAAAGTATAAAGTATAAAGTGTCCTTTATTGTCATTCAAACATTTGGTTTGAACGAAATTACATGCCTTGCAGTCATGACAGAGAATAAACTAACAGAACACACAATGAACACAGTTTAACATCCATCACAGTGAGTCTACCAGACACCTCCTCACTGTGATGGAAGGCAAAAGTCTTAAAGTCCTTGTCTCTTCCTTCCTTGTTCTCCCTCTGCATTGAGGCAATCCAGGCTTTCGATGTTGGGCTACCCGCCGGGTGATGGTCAGTCCCGCGGCCAAATCCGAGCTCCGCGAATGGGCCGGTTCAAACCCCAGCGAGTACAGGCCCAGTGTCGTCAAATGCTCATCATAAGTTAACTCATTGCAACTTTATGCCATCACCTCCTCACAATGATCAAGACATGGTGACAGACAGAGGCTGCGCTATACATCCGTATTCTGCACCAATCCATACACCAGGAAGTCAACTTGCTACATGGTGTCAAGAAGCCCTTTCTGGTGATTAAGTTTTTAGTTTTAGAGATACAGCGCGAAAACAGGCCCTTCGGCCCACCGAGTCTGCGGCGACCAGCGATCCCGGGGCACCCTACACACGCACTAGGGACAATTTACAATTATACCAAGCCAATTAGCCTCCAAACCTATACATCCAAGGAGTGTGGGAGGAAACGGGTACACCCGGAGAAAACCCACGCAGGTCACGGAAAATGTACAGACTCCTTACAGACAGCACCTATAGTCAGGATCAAACTTGGGTATCTGGCGCTGTAAGGCAGCAAATCTGCTGCTGCGTCACCGTGCTGCCCTGTAGACACAAAATGCTGGAGTAACTCAGTGGGTCAGGCAGCACCTCTGGAGAAAAGGAATAGGTGACGTTTCAGGTTGAGACCCAAAAACGTCACCTATTCCTTTTCTCCAGAGATGCTGTCTATCCCTCTGAGTTACTCCAGCATTTTGTGTCCATCTTCAGTGTAAACCAGCATCTGCCGTTCCTTCCTAAACACAAGCCTTTTCTGGTTTTGCTCTTGTCATCTCAAAGATGACAAAGGGTGTAAATCTGGTCCACAAACTGTCTGGCAATAAGGAGCTTAGTCAACTGGCAACAGGAAGGCTCCCTAGATTTCACCAGCGTTGAAGGCCAGGGATCCGAATAGTACAGGGGTGAGGTGGTCAGTTCATGCATCAGCAGTGAATCTTGCCCTACTCTGCCTGTGATTTCAATAACTCGCACCAAACAATGGATCATATCATTGCATACTGCAAATGCAAATTCCATGGAGATATCTCCGAGATGAGCTTCATCTCTGAGATTACACAATGATTTACAAACACAAAATTCAATTTACGACTACTTCTGCAGCCATAGGCAAGAAGTCTGTAATAAATCTCAATGCTAGGTTTGCCTTGTTGCACTTGAAGTTTTCTGCCAGAGTAATTTCACAGTTAATTTTCTGTATCTACAAGAGCTACCTTCTGTACTTCTAGATGTTTCAGACATATAGACCAATACCACCTCATTTTCTACCTGTCATTCCACCACTCTTTATGACCTTATATATTGCATTCTGCTCCATTTTCTGGGATTAGTTATGTTTCTGTGATTTCAGGCAAATCTTCGTTTTCGGTTTCTTTTATGCATAGCCTGTTGTATATTTTGTTCCTACAGTAATATATTGAGTCTCTCAACACGCTCTGACATGGAGAATGACTCAGTCCGACAGCTTTGCAAAGCCAGGTAGAAAGGGCCACTGAAAACCTTTCTAATAGACATGTCCAATGCCACCAGTGTTTTCTTAGGGGATGTAAAAACGTTTTTTCATCATTGTAAGTGAAAACTTTGTGTTTTATGAAACTGTAAAACTTGATTAAATAGCTGCAATAATGTTATTATAGAGATTTGCCATTCACAGCATTTGATGGAACTGATGACAAGTTGTGCTATTATTGATAAATAGCAGGCGTCAAGTCAACTATCTTTGTACCGTATCTCGCCCTCTGCTAATGTTAGCTGTGGATTTAAGAAGAAATGAAATCTCAGATATGTGGTTCATTTTGCATTGACAAACATATAATTTAGTCCTATTTTATGTCAGGTTTGTAAAAGATTTGATTGTTTTCATATTTTTGAAATGTAAATGAGTGCTTTACATTTACACAAGGGCAAGACTTTCATTGAATGCTAGAAGAATTCTGCTAAGTTGTTCGTTTGTGTGAGTGGAGGACATCCTGCATTATATGAAGGCTCATCTGTCGACGGGACCGGTAACCACATCCAAAGGCTCGTCGGTCGATGGGACCAGTAACCCACCCGAAGGCTTGTTGGTTGACAGGAACCCGCCTGAAGGCTCGACAGGCCCAGCCCTAAGTCTCACCGGATGGTGTAACCAGGAGCGGGATGGAGACATCGGATGTGAGGAGCGTGGGCCGGAAGGAGGGTGAATCTGGGCAATGCCTCCAGTGCTTTCAAGGTCGGCTGCCCCAGGACACAAAGATAACCGGTCGAGGAGAGGAGAGGGGCGTTGGTTCGCGGGAACTGCTACAGTACACCCAGCGTGTGGGCTGACCAGACTTGGGACTTTGAATAATGAGGCCCAAAAATGATGGAGCCTGCGTGTGTAAAATATGCAAAGAGAATTTCACTGTGCATTTGCATCAGTGTCAAATAAAGTACCATTAAACCACGTATTAAAATTGAACTCACCCAATCATTGAACTCACCCAATCACTGGAAGACACTGAGTAACATCTCAGGCTCCCACAGCAAAAATGAAACAACTTACCATCAATACTCTTCTTTTTTTGGTTAAGAATCACATGAATGCAAATCTTCGGGTCGGCAGATTTTGTGTGGACAAGGGAATCCTATTAAAGAACATATGTATTCTTGTGTAGGAAGGAACTGATGATGCTGGTTTACACCATAGATGTGTTCTCACCCCCCCCCCCCCCCTTCCTAGTTCTCCGACCAGTTTGACTGTCCCCTTGATAAAATGTTATCTCTGTATGCTTCATTGCAGGGCTGCCAACATTGTTGAGAGTGAGAAATTGCGAGGGAGTGTAGCGACTGAGAGGGAGAGGGGTGTCCTCCCTCCCACGGTAGGGAGCTCTCGCATTTTCAGCTTGAAATTGTGCAATCTGGTGCATACTGTAGCGAGTCTTTTAACTTAAACTTGAATGCAACATTTATGCTTTAAATTGGATTAGGTATGAATAAGGTTAGGCTAAATTACATTCCACCGTCGAGCCAGGCTCTGATCAACAGGTGCAGCACATGAATGACTATATTCATGTATGGAAATCAGATTATAATTCATGCTGTTATGCATATATATAGAGAAAATAACAGAAACAAGGCAAGTCGGACGTCCATCACTGTTCTGCACAAATAAATCAATCAACCTTACCCTTTGACTATAGAAACAAGATGAAAATAATGCCACATATTCAATCATATATGGTTCAATGAAATTAAGATATATATGTAAAACATATATATGGAAACAGGACCTTCAGCCCACCAAGTCCACACTGACCAGCAATCTACCATACACCAGTTCCATCCTGCACGCCAGAGACAATTTACAGAAGCCAATTAACCTACAAACCTGCACTTCTTTCGCATGTGGAAGAAACCGGAATATCCAGAGAAAACCCATGTGGTAGTAAGGCAGCAACTCTACCGCTGCGCCACCGTGCCACCCCATTAAATTATTTTTTCTGTAATATATTTATTATGGTGTCACGTCAATAAAGATGAACACATTATTCTGATTTCTGCCCTTAGTTGGATATCACATATCTCCAGTCATTATGTTTTACGGCTGGTTTTCAACCTCTTCAGTCTGAAGGTCTCGACCCGAAACATCACCTATTCTTTCTCTCCAGAGATGCTGCCTGTCCTGCTGAGTTTTTCTAGTTTTTAGTGTCTATCTTCAGTTGAAACCAGCATCTGCAGTTCCTTCCTACACTCTTTGTTAAGCGAAACAGGTCCTATTCTCATAATATTATTCACCTCAACTAAGTTTTTCTTCACCTCTGTTGCTGCAGATAATACAGTTATCAAATCTTTCTCAAAAAAATTCCAGCCCTGCCAACATCTTCATAAATCGTTCCTGGATCCTCTCCAGAGCAATTGCACCCTTTCTACAGTGTGTCATAGTCTTACAGCATGGAAACAGGCTCTTCATCCCAACTTGTTCATGCAGATCAAGATGCTCCATCTAAACTAGTCTCATTTATCCGCATTTGACCCATTTCCCTTTAAACATTGTCTGTGCCAGTGTGTGTGTGTGAGAGTGTGTGTCAGTGAAGCTGCGCTAACATACGGAGTGAGCGGAGACTTGGCAATGCCCGGGGAGCAATTCCCTCCCCCCCCCCACACCCCCCCCCCATCTCTTCCACCCCCCCCCCCCCCCCCGGGGTTGTGGGCCGGCCCAGGTGCTCTGTGTCCAGCTGGGGTCTGGGGGAGGTGATGGTCAGTGACCCGGGGGTCGGGCATCGGAGCGGAGCCTTAGCCCGAGATTCATCCCCGTGGCTCCGGAGGCGGCACCGAAGCTGCCACTCACCCGGTCCGCTCCTGGCTCCAGGCTGGGGTTAAAACTCCATGGGGTGTGGACAGAGCGGCCGACGGACATAGAGCCGCCGGAGGTGAGGGTGGGAGGTGTGAACGGTGCCTCGGGGGGGAAGGGGGAGAGGGGTCGGTGCTGGGACCACCGCCGCCGTGTCTCACCTATCACACGATCTGCACGGGAGAAACTAAACTACTTTTTCCCAAAATCATCCCGCGGGCCGGTAGTTTGACAGCCCTGCTTTAAACCAATGCC
The DNA here is from genome assembly GCF_010909765.2 of Amblyraja radiata. NCBI lineage: Eukaryota > Metazoa > Chordata > Chondrichthyes > Rajiformes > Rajidae > Amblyraja > Amblyraja radiata. The sequence goes on along the minus strand of NC_045963.1, from coordinate 10,682,423 downwards.
CTCTAGTTCGTTAATCACATATCCTGGGAAAAAGACTATGCATTCATCTTATAATCCCATCATGGTTTTTACTCACCTCTAAAACAATTTTCGCTTTAGTTTGAACTTCCAGCACCTGCAGATTTTTGAGCGAGAAACAGCGTGAGAGCGTGAGAATTTTGTGAAATGCGTGACTCTCACGCTCAATGATTGAGAGTTGGCAGCCATGCTAATATATGCAAACATTTTATGCAAGTTCCAATTGTTTGGATAAAAATCACTTATTACTGCTTTATAACAGTTAAGTTACTTTAAGACCATTTCAGAAATTATGGCAGTCAACTACCAATCAACTAACAAATTAAAGCAAACTAAAAATAAATAACATGTTCTCTTTCCTGACTCTACCTCATAAGTACTTTAACGCTGTTAACAGAGCAAAGGGATATTAATCTCAAGAATCAAAATGGGGAAAGTGGGGACAATTTTGCTTAAATAGTAATTCTAAGCCCATTCAGATCTTCATAGAGTCACAGTTATACAACATGTACGTGGCTGGCCCAATTTGTCCATACTGATCAAGTTGGCATTCTGCGTGCCCCGGGACTGGCTGCCGTTCCCAGATCAGCTCGTGTCCCAGGGACTGGCTGCAGTTCTCAGGTCGGCTCGCCTGCCCCGACCCTGCGAAAATGAATTTAAAAAAAAGACGGAGTTTATCGGGTTACGGGCCGGATTCGGCCCGTGTGCCGTAGGTTGCCAAACCCTGTCCTAGATGTTTGGCCTCATTGTGGTTCCCCCCCCCCCCCCCCCATGTTTTACAACCGATTCACCTGGTTAGTTCCATTTCCAGCTGCTTCATGTTGTCTGCGGCTGCACATGAAGAGAAGAGAAGAGAAGAGAAGAGAAGAGAAGAGAAGAGAAGAGAAGAGAAGAGAAGAGAAGAGAAGAGAAGAGAAGAGAAGAGAAGAGAAGAGAAGAGAAGAGATGTGACGTCACTCACAGCCGTCAATTGACGCGCTTCCCCAGACCGCACAGATCGCTGTCATGTAGCGCCAAGAGACAAACTGTGCAGGGACTGAAGACAGCGTGAGAATTCTGTCATCAGCGTGAGAGCGTGAGAATTGGATGAAATGCTTGACTCTCACGCTCAAAGTGTGAGAGTTGGCAGTCCTGTTCATTGTCACCTTCTTCTAACTAACAATTCTACATTATCTACATTATCCTTGACCTTCATCCCCTTTGTCGCATTTCACACCTTACCCTTCCTTATCTCTGTGTCTCCCTCTTCCCTGACTCTCAGTCGGAAGAAGTGTCTCAACCCGAAACGTCACCCATTCCTTCTATACAGAGATGCTGCCTGTCCCGCTGAGTTACTCCAGCATTTTGTGTCTATCTACACATGTATTCTTTTCGTGAAGAAGTTCCAACAAGAAGTGCCTTGAATTGGATTTGTGACCTTGCATAGTCAAAAAGCTGTTTTCCATAATCCTGCTGCAAAGGTAAAATTAATATTAGAGATATTAGAGAATTTAAAATAGCAATTAGGATGATTTAATGAAAACAGATCCTGGACAGCAGCTACACCATTTTTCATTGAACTATTTATCATGCCCTTCAAGGTGCCAGGGTTTTTTATCCTTGTTAGTGGAAGCACAAAAAATTGATTATACATACGATCTTTGGAGAACACTGATATACCACTAGCATTCCTTTTCCCGTTTAATATTGGTATCAGGTACAAAATACATCAAAATTAATCATGGATGTAATTTTTTGCAGGTAGTAAGACATTGAAAATCCTAAAATAATGTGTTTTCAAGATGTTTTAACTTAACTGCAATGTACGGACGCTGAGCTAAAGAAAGCAGGAATTCTAATCCTGGAAAAGTGTATTTACTCACTCTGAATGATTAAGCTAACTATCCAACTGTTACAAAGTAGTTATTTACTGTGCTCAAAATGTGGAACTTATTTGCAAACATAAGAAGCTTAGTAATGTGAAAGATCACTAATAAAGCTCTTCTGTGGCACAGCTGGACTGCTGAAAGAATAAGGCTTCAGATTTCTCCTTGTATACTGTGCTAATCTCTATTCAATCATTTATGTTTTGCAAATGCACATAAAGATATTTTACCAATTTATGCACATATATGTTGCAAACACACAATATAGTGCAGTGCAATCAGAACTGATATTTATCTTTGGTGGATGAAGTAAAACTGGAAATAATGTACTAAAAATTGGTTCCAGTGGAATGGAAAATTAGCCATGCTACAATAGGAAATTAAATATGTTCAGTAGTTAGGAGAATAAAATATTATTTTAAAATGACATATTTCCAAACAAGAAATTCTAATCAGTACTCATGCAGACTGTACAAAATCAAATGTTATACTTAGGACTATGTATTTTAGCCTGTGTTTAGGATGCAGTAAATGTCAGGATAAATACGATATACTAACAAACAAAACTCACCTTACAAGAGGAACCTAACGGGCCTGTCCCACTTAGGCGATTTTTCAGCGGACTGCTGGCGACTGTTAAGTTGCCGGCAGTCGCCTGAAAAACCGGCAACTGGAACGGCGACTGTCGGAGTGGAACACACACACACACACGCACGCACGCACACACACACACACACACACACACACACACACACACACACACACACACACACACACACACACACACACACACATTGCAAAGGCAGGAGCCAGGGCAAGCATTTTTGACATCATTTTTTAATCTAGCTTTTTTTACATCATTTTTTAACCTAGCTCAAAACAAATTTTATTTTGTTTAATACTTAATTTAGATAACCCCACCATTACAGACAGATCTCATTCCTCTCTCTGGCTATTGGGAAGACCAGACCCATTTTATTGTTGACAAACAATTCCATAGACACAAAAAAATCATTAAGGAACATTAAGGAACATTCCAAGAGTAGAGCAACTGGAATCTTCATATTGCTATTATTTTTCCAAACACTGCAGTTGTGAACAGTGTGATTAGATGAATTACAGAGTGCAAATGTAATACAAAACACAGCACATAAGCCATTTAAAAACAAATGTTTAAAAAAAAACATTAAAAAAGACAATTAACAGAATCATAATGTGTTAATGTATTAATCTTTAACAAAATTTAACAGAATTATGAATGAGCAGAATTATGAATCTAACCCTATATCACACACACACAAACTGTTCCCCCGCAACGCTGATTACACTGCGAGAGGGATATACAAAGTCGGGTCGGGTTACTGAAATGGCTGAAAAAATGGCTGACGTTCCGCTCCGTTGCATACTACACGTCAGCCCATTGGATTTAGCAGGAGTGGACGATCTAGGATCTTTGGGTTAGCTATAAGGAAATGAGAGATATAGACGGACAGAAGAGAGATAAAGAACAATGAATAAAAGATATGCAAGAAAAAATAACAATGATAAAGGTAAGAAGGCCATTGTTAGCGGTATGTTGGGTGAAAACGAGAAGCTGGTGCAAGTTGGATGGGGGATGGATAGAGAGCGAGGGAATGCCGGGGCTACCTGAAGTGAGAGAAATTAATATTCATACCACTGGGCTGCAAACTGCCCAAGCGAAATATGAGATGCTGTTTCTCCAATTGTTTCTTTATCTCTACAAATCATCATCTATATCTCTCATTTCCCTTATACCTAACCAGTCTGAAGAAGGGTCTCGAGCTGAAACGTCACCTACCCTCCAGAGATGCTGCCTGTCCCGCTGAGTTACTCCAGCTTTTAGGTCTATCTTCAGTTTAAACCAGCATCTGCAGTTCCTTCCTACATACTTTGTGGGGAAATCACTGCCATAAGCAATCAATGGAGGGAGCCAACAATCTAGGAAGGGGAGTCCAGTGATCAAAGCATCTTCTTGGAGGGCAGTGCTTATCTCATCAGATTCAGGGAGCTCCCTGGACAATAGGCTACTAAGCAGAGATGATTATACAGTAACTATTGTTAGATCACAAGTGTTAGGAAACCTTAGGGCTACTACTGTCTTGTGGAATAGGAATTTAGATTCAGATCTTTGTGTTTGTATCTGTGTCCTAAGGCTAGTCTCTGTTAGCCAACTAAGGAAATCAAGATCACATGTGAAGAGCGCTTACAAAGGGGTTGAAAATGTCTTCAGGCAAATGTTATACTAGAACGCTGCAATTGTACAACACTGCTACTGATTCCCAAAGTAAACAAATGTAAGGCAGCCCAAAACTCAAATGGGAGTCGAGAGGATAGATTCTGAAGGAAAATGGAGGTGGACTACATCTGTTTGATTCTGCAGTCAGCAGAACTAAAAACCAGAGAGATTTCTTTTCAGCCTCTATTGAAGGATATATGTTTTGGCAAGAAGAAAATTAAATTATTTTGTCCTGACCCTGTTCTGCTGAAAGAGTAATCACAGTTGTCTTATTTTTATACAGTGGGCTCCTCAAACAACCTTACAGAAATGACAATCTATGATTAATGTTAATAACATGATTACTGTCAGGTACTATATTTTATAACTGTTGGTTCATGAGCATAAAGTACATATTTCTTTGCTGATGGAACCAAGGATTAGCATAAACAATACAGCTCTTTCACAGTGATAGTCTCAGAGCAGCCACCAACACGACATCCTGGCCATGCCTCCCCATCTATAGCAAAGACCCTATAGCGGAGCAAGATAGATCACTCCTGCTAAATGCAATGGGCTGATGTGTAGTACGCAACGGAACGTGACGTGGGCCTTTTTTTCATCCATTTCCGTAACCCGACCTGACCCGACCCGACCCGACTCGCAGTGTAATCAACGTTGCGGGGGAACAGTTTGTGTTAATAAATTAAAATTCTGAAAATGAGGAGAAGATTTTTACCAAATAACTTTTATTTTTACAAGGATGTTTCCGTAACCGGCTTCCGTCTCCGCACTAGTTATCTTTGCTCCGCGATGGGATCTTTGGTGCGGAGACGGAAGCCGGTTACGGAAATGGGGCCTAAAATTACCCATGAATCTGCCCATGACCGTACTACGTCTTTTTCGTCGAGTGATCTATCTTGCTCGCTATAGGATCTTTGATCTATAGTTTGTAGGAAGGAACTGCAGATGCTGGTTTACACTGAAGATAGACACAAAATGCTGGAGTAACTAAGCGGGACAGGCAGCATCTCCAGAGAGAAGGAATGGGCGATGTTTCATGTTGAGACCCATCTTCCGTCACCTAGTGCTTCAGTCTATTTTGTGTCTATCCCCATTTAGTGATACTGTTGCCAATTTTATAGATATTAACATATGTTTTGCATTGCATATATTCAAATTATTGTATTTCTATTACGGGTACGTTTATTTGTTTATAGAAACATAGAAACTTAGAAAATATGTGCAGGAGTAGGCCATTTGGCCCTTCAAGCCAGCACCGCCATTCAATATGATAATTGCTGATCATCCAGAATTAGTATGCCCGTTCTGGTTTTCTTCACAATAACCCTTGATTTTGTTAGCCCCAAGAGCTATATCTAACTCTCTCTTGAAAACATCAAACATCATTATGAAGTTGGTTTTTCGAATAGCGATCTGCGTAAAACTCTTGAGATCCAGGATAGACATAAAATGCTGTAGTAACTCAGCGGGACAGGCAGCATCTTTGGAGAGAAGGAATGCGTGACATTTTGGGTTGAGACCCTTCTTCAGACCCTTCTCGACCCGAAGCGTCACCCATTCCTTCTTTCCAGAGATGCTGCCTGTCCTGCTGAGTTACTCCAGCATTTTGTCTATTTCTGGTTTAAACCAGCATCTGCAGTTCCTTCCTACACTTGAGACCCAGGGTCAGGATGCACTGACAGGAAGTATCAACGTTCACCGTAGAAAGGCAACAAAGCAACACAATGAGATTAATTTGATGCAAACCATCCAGGTGGTGGTTAAACATCACCAAAAGAAAAGATAAAGCACTGGAATAATTCAATGGGTTAGGCAGCATCTCTGGAGGTTGTGCATAGGTGCCATTTCAGGTTGGTACCCTTCTTCAGACTGATTGGTGTGGTGGTGAGATGGGGGGGTGGGGAGAGAAAGGTGGGAAAAAACCTTTCTCTCCCCAGATAATCAGAACGGGCCAAGAAAGATGCCAGGATGCATTGCTTTCTCCATGGTTAAACTTTGGTTAAACGGTTAAATTTGAATGTTAAACATTCTCCAACGTCGCCCTTTGCCCCAAACCACCCTTTCACCTCCTGCGAGGAGGCATGCCCAGAACAACCTCGCCAGAGTCACTTCCTCCAAACAGCCATTTAATGTATGCCAGCATTCCCATAGGTCAGCTGCTGCTGCCAACATCTTTCAACACCTTGGAAGATAGAATCTGCCCTGGTGCTCACAGTCTAATCACCACAGTAGTTGTCCAACCCCTCCTGCCCCGACCACCCTGTTTCCAGCCTCCTCCCTTGATCCAATGATGCCCAATATAATAGAATCTTGTACCGTCCTTGCATCCCTTGGGGGTCCATTTAAAGTTAGAATTTCAGCAAAATTCGGGTTTTTGCTGTTTTTTGAGGTTTTTTTGTAATGTAAAAAACTGTAGTAAATGTAATTTCGTTCAAACCTAGGTTTGAATGACAATAAATAGCATTCCAAACAATCATTTTTTTGGTTGTATCTTTTTCTTTTAATGAATTCCTTTTCTTTCTCTCCGACCGCGGGGCCTGTGGACTTCAACACCGTGAAGCCGCGGACTCCGGTAAGAAGAGACCGACTCGGGAGCTCCAAGATCAGTGTTCTGATCCGTCCTGATGCCAGAGTTTCCATCATCCCGACGAGAGGGCTTGAGCAGCGGACCGTCGGCAGAGACAATGCTGAGGGTTCAAAAGCCCTGACCACCAGGGGTGAACAAAGGAGGAAGATGACTGAACTTTATTACCTTCCATCACAGTGAGGAATGTTGATTCCACTGTGGTGGATGTTTATGTTAAATTTATCGTGGAAGCAGAAACGTTAAATATATTTAAGACTAAAATAGATGGTTTTTTAGCTGCCAAGGGGATAAGGGGCTACGGGGAGAGGGCAGGGATATGGACCTAGGTATGGTTAGTATAGTAAGACCTGAGTGATCTCCTGGACAAGTGTCGATCGCCTGGATTGGGGTCGGAGAGGAATTTCCCGGATTTTTTTCCCGAATTGGACCTGGGTTTTTATCCGTTTTTTTGCCTCCCCCAGGAGATCACGAGGTTCTTGGGGTGGAGAGGGGTGATAGCGGTATAAAGGGGAGGGTAGTGTCTTGTGTTCTGTGTCTTGTGTCTACTGTTTGTGGGTAAGTGTGTCTGTTTAGTGTTCAGCCATGAGCGAATGGCGGTGCGGGCTCGACGAACCTGGTGGTCTACTCTCGCACCTACTTTCTATGTTTCTATGTTTCTATGTTTCTATTGTGTTCTTTTTCACTTGTACGGCTGTATGGTAACTCAAATATCACTGTACCTTAAGTGAGTGAGTGAGTTTATTGTCATGTGTCCCTGATAGGACAATGAAATTCTTGCTTTGCTTAGCACACAGAACATAGTAGGCATTTACTACAAAACAGATCAGTGTGTCCATATACCATAATATAAATATATACACACATAAACAAATAAACTGATAAAGTGCAAATAGCAGATAATGGGCCACCAATAATCATGGTTTTGGCCGAGCCATAATTACCTTAATTGGTGCATGTGACAATAAATGTGAACTTGAACTTGAACTACAGTGTTTTTAGGTAATTATAACTTTAAAAATGTTGGTCTGAACCTTGTGTAGATTCGCCCTCTGTTCTTTCTACATTTGCACCCTTTGCAGCTCAAAGCACATCTATCTTCTCACTTTTCCAGTTCTGATGAAGAGTCATTGTCTTGCTGCATTGATTCTCTCACTGGTGGATGCTTCTTGACCTGCTAAGTGCTTCCTGGATTTGGTGACGTGTTTTGGATTCCCAGCATCTACATTTGGTTTGCACTTAAAATGCAGTGTCCTTGACAAGGGGTGTAAGTTGTGTGAACATGCCAGGCAATCAGACTGAAGAAATCTTGAAGAGATGTGCAGACTTAAGAATTGTGAATTCACTCCAAAATCAAGGTCAGAAACCAAAGAGAACGGAAAGAAAAAAATTACGAGATGCATTAAGGAACGAGAAAATAAATTGAAAGGTAATTCTTAAAATAAAATCCAGTGATAATTAAAAGCTGTTGAAACAAAGATTGCCCACACTCATATCTTAGCATGCATAACATCTGAGGAGTCATGTGCAGACAACTGGTCTTCCATAAAGACTTTTCTTTCAGTGAAGCTGGTTTAATTGGTTTGATTTATTATTGTCACATGTACCAAGATATAGTGAAAAGGTTTGTTTGTGTACTATTCAGTCAAATCAAGCTATACATGAGTATAATCTAGTCATGCCCAAGTGCATCATGTAAGGCAAAGAGACAAATCCCAGAGTGCAGAATATTATGTCACAGCATTATAGTTTGTCATTTTCCAGTGCACATAGGAAAAAAAGTGATGGGTCCACATTAAGGTAGGTTGGAAGATTGGGACTACACCTGAACGATGGGAGGACCATTCCTGTGGGAACAAGCTGTTCCTGAATCTGGTCCGTGTTGCTGTCAAGCTTTTTTATCTTCTGCTCAGTAGGACAAGGAAAGGAACAAACCTGAAATGGGGGTGGAGGAGAGGGGTGGGGGGAGAAGAGGATCATAAAAATGGAGGATTTTGAGGAAGGACTGTGATTAGGTAGGGAGCGCGTCATCTGGGAAGAGAGATGATTGCTGGGAAAGAATTCTTTGGAACTGCAGATGCTGGTTTACACCGGAGATAAACACAAAATGATGGAGTAACTCAGTGGGACAGGTAGCATCTCCGGAGAGCAGGAATGGGTGAGGAATCGAGACCCTCCTTCGGTGAAGGAGATCGTCATGAGAAGAATTGTGGTGAGGGTCTAGAGGCGAGATGATTGAATGACCAGATGGTCTGGATGAAAATTGTGGTCACTTAGTAATTGATGAGGGGAGAGGATTCAGGATGATCTGGGGAGATAGTTAGTGTGGGGGACTGGGTTTGGAGGACATTGAGGTGTGGCAGGAGAAGGCAGCAATGGAGTGTCAGTGATGAAAAACGCTTGAAGAGAAACTTACCTGGAAAATGATGGACACCTTGACAGTGGACCAGGCAAGGCCAGGCGCACTTTAACTAATCAGAGGGCAATGGTCCATTAAGCCCTACTTTAGTGAGCAAGATCCATGCTGTTCACAGTTCTTACTGCTGCAGTATAAAATGTGTACATGTCAAAATGAGAAAAACAAACACAAGTTGTGTGTCAGGCAGCATCTCTGCAGAACATGGATAGATGATGTTTTGGGTCGAGACCCTTCTTCAGACTGATTGTTGGGGTGGGGGAGGAACCAGAAGAGGGGAGAAGCTGGACAAAGTGTGGCAGGTAAGAGGCAGGTAAAATGAGCATCACACACTACTTCGCATCACCTCCTCTGTGTCCATGTGCACTCAAAAGAAAATCTGGAATTGCCAAAAGCGCTTGATTGGGGCTGGGATAAAATACTATTGTTGCACAGTACATTGGGATTTTACTTCGGAGTCACGTGAGTGACTACGTGAAGAACCCCGCCAGGACGCATGCGTGCCATATCGCTTTCACGCTTGCGAAACGACAGGCGGGGTGGAGCGTTCCCCCGCAGCGGTAAGTTTGAAACCGCGACCTGCAGGTAAGTGATTTACTCTGCGGTAGTGTTTGTCCCCACGCTGTTTTTACACAGGGGGGAGGGGGAAGCTGGACAAGATAGTGTCCACAAGTGCTGCGAGTGAAGCTGGCTGGGGAGGACCGCGAAGTTGCGGGAGCCAGCAGCAGCTAAAGGCACAAGCCCCGTAAGTGGGATCAGCTGTGCCGACTTTTGGTCCCGCGCCGGCCAGAACACCACGGCCGGGTGGGAGACTATTCAGAATGGGGCCGTCGACTTTGACAAGTCGAAACGGCAGGAGGCGGGGTGGAACGACGTTCCCCCGTAGCGACAGTTTAAACCTGGACCTGCAGGTAAGTGAAACTGCGGTCTTTATTCTCCCCATACTGTTTCACAGGTGGGGAAACATGGAGAGCTGTGCAAACAACGGCAAATTTTAAGCCTGTATGCCTGGCCTTTGAGCTTTCACCAGGTAAGTGATACTGCGGTCTTTATTGTTCCCATACTGTTCTACAGGTGGGGGAAACATGCACAAGGCAAAGAAGTCGACCAGAGCTGCGACAAAGCTGGCGGGGGAAGACCGCGGAGTTGCGGATGCCAGCAGCGGCCGGCGGCACAGGAATCACCCGTAAGGGAACAGCTGTGCCTGACTTCGCCCCCGCACCGGCCAGATTAAACACTGCGTCTGGGCAGGAAGGCAAGAAGAAAACCAAAAGAGTCGTTGACTGATGAGTCCGACTTTGGGCGGCCAGTGACCGTGAGCGCTGGAGCCGGTTGGAGCGGCTTATGGAGCCGAGCTCCAACATGAAAAAGAAAGTTGGAGCGGCTTATGGAGCCGAGCTCCAACTTGACAGGCTCCGGGAGATGGAGTCTAGTCACTGTGGGCACTATGTAAAACCCACAGCAGCACCTCTTGTAGGGCTGCACAGTGCATCTCCCTCGTCAGAGGGGAGTACTGGGGGGTCAATTCTGGGCTGACCCTGAAGAGGGGTTTTGACGAACAAAACTACAAGTGTGCAGGGGGTGCAGGAAGGCAAAATCTACTGGTCATGGTGTCCAAATACATACAGCCAGACCACGATGGACACCACTGCAAAAATACTTGGGACCAGGAAACTGCGCATCCCTGAATGTTCCAGTCATGGAAATAGCATCTGGAAACATGTCGGAGCAGGACTTAGGAAAGTCCTGGGGCTCATAAAGGCGACAACATTAAGGAGCTCCTACAGCCAAAGACAGCACCCTTATGCACCCACCAGCAGAACAAGAGAAGCTGGTGAAAGCTCAAAGGCCAGGCATACAGGAAGCGGTCTTTTAGACCATAGCCCAGACCGGCCTTTCTGGAAGTGGCACAAACCCCCAACCCAAAAACAAACCCAGACACCGGCGCCTCAATCTCCACGAAGACCACACAGAAGAAGCAAACTTCCACTGGTAACAATGGAGGTAGGTGGGTCTGGTCCCTTACAAATTATAGGAAGAGTGGATAATTCACACATTGGTGGGAGATTACACTCTTTTGGATATGGTGTATATTAACTACAGACACTTATATCCTAAGCAGTATCCAGGGATATACCATTGAATGTGCAAAAGGGGTAATGGGTACCCAACACGATTGGCTGGAATACATTGTACTATATATTCAGTACAAAATGGGAACTGGTAACTGCAGAAGGACTGATTTCCTAAGGCTACTCCATGGCTAGCATCGACCTAAAAGATGCTTACTATTCAGTGCCTACACGGACTGATCACAAACGTTATTAATTCAACTGGATGGGGCAGCTCTGGCAGTATAGAGCTCTACCAAATACATAATCATATGATCATACTAATTGTGGGCATAACTTTGGAGTTGGCCTAACTAGCTGTAACAGCCACCATACAATTGGGTGAAAACTGGGGTTATCATCCATCCAGTTAAATCTAAACTAACGCCTACCAACATAATGGATTATTTGGGGTTCACTATTGACAGCTCACATGTCGGTGACTTTACCAAAGGACAAGGCTACAGTCTTAACTGAAGCCTGCAACAACCCCACTGACATCAGTGAACCATCTATCAGATTGGTAGCAAGTATAATTGGCATATAGTGTCTGCCTTTCCAGCCACACAATTTGGACCTTTGTATTACCAAAAATCTACAAAGGGCAAAATACAAACACTCAAAGTTAATACTGGTCATTTCGACAGACCAATAAGCCACCAATCAAAGCTTATGGAATTAAAATGGTGGAGGGATAACATTCGGCATTGTTCCAACCCTATCGTTATCAGCAAACCCTTAGTGGTACTACAAACTGATGCCAGTGCGCTTGGTTGGGGTACTACCAATTTCCATCTCCATCTGTGGAGGTAGATGAAAGGCACAGGAGGCATCATTATCACAGACACTGGGCATAAACTACCTGGAAATGTGGGGTGCGTTCTATGGCCAAAGTCATACTGCTCTGGGATAAATCACCAGCGTGTTAGACTACAGAGTGACAATCTGACTAATACAATTTGGTAATGGTGTATCCAGAGAAATATTGGAATATCAGCTACTTACCTACCAGGTAACCCAAAATTCAGTGACAGACATCAGGTCACGCAAATTCAATAAAATAAGACTTAATCACCAGTTACCAAACTGTGTTTCTTGGGAACCAGACCCTGGGACAGCAGGGACAGATGCTTTTCACTGCATTGAGGGGGCAATTGTTTATCTATGCATTCTCTCCTTTTCTGCATCATCAGTCGGGTATTACGAAAAATACAACAAGACTCAGCGTCTGTTAATTGGTAGTGCCGATTGGCCTACTTAACCATGGTTCACTGTGATACTCAACATGGGGTTTAACCATGCATCACCATCCTGAAACAACCAGATTATTGGTTCATCCCGTAACAGGGGAACCCATCCATGTCAAAAACAACAAACCTATCAATTTGTAGAGTCTAAAGAAACCTCTACTGCAACTGGGACTGGCGGACCGAACATTGAACATTATCTCAGCGGGCCACAGACAGTCCACCAAAAACTATATCTGGTATACATCAGGAAATGGGAGATATATTGTCACAGAAACAACATCACTTACAGTTTGATGAACATAACGTCTGTTCTCGAATTCCTGGCAGGCCTCCATTATGATGAGGAGCTCAGTTACAGTGCCATTAACTGCGCCAGAAGTGCCCTATCAACATATCTATGGCGAGGATCAGAGCGTCATTCTGTTGGGACTCACCCCTGGTAACCAAACTTATGAGGGGAATTTTTAATATCTATCCCCCAAGAACCAGGTACTATCTAAATGGGATATGAGTATTGCCCTAACGTTGATAAGGAATTGGTCTCCAGCAACAGCTCTGTCCCTGCAAAGACTGACGCACAAAACAGTCATGCTGATGGCTTTGGTCACGGCACTAAGGGTACAGTCGTACATAAGTTAAGGCTGGACTATATGACTTCTTCAACAGGAATATAACGTTTCATATTACGAATTAGTCAAACAGAACAGACCGGGATCATCAGGCCTCAAAATAGAATTTAGGGATTACCCTACAGATATCGTCTCTGTATAATAAGACAATTATTGTTCTATATGGAGAACACCAAAAACATCTGAGGCTATGAGATGGCACTACTAATCAGCCACAAACAAACCCACAAAAAAGTGTCAGTTCAAACTATTTCCAGATGGCTGAAACAGTTTTAACAACAGCTGGGGTGGATACTAACATATTCAAATCTTATTCCACCAGGGCTGCAACTACATCGGCAGCTATGGAGTTGGATGTACCAATGAGCCAATTCCTCGAGACAGCAGGATGGATCAGGGGGAAATGTTCCAACTATTCTACCACAAACCAGTAGTTAAACTGGAACTTTGCAGAACCAATTTTAAGTTCTGTAATATAATTTCACCCCATAAATAGGGGCTATAATTTGTTGTTAACAATTTATCATGGATTTCAATGTTGGATTCATGTCTAAACATGTTAACACAATTCCTCCCACAGTCAATTAAGGCAGATGTGATGCATGGACTCGTTTCCACGGCATGAAATCACAGAGCTTTAAAATCTTCACGTAGTCACTCATGTGACTCCAAAGTAAAATAGTAAGATTAAACGAGAACTTACCAGTTCGAAGTTTGATCGTTATTTTATGAGGAGTACGTTGAGGGAATACGTGCCCTCCGCTCCCACCCTTGATCATATACTCAACTGGTATTTTCTTCTCTGATCTTACTATGTTCAGTCATTACAGTTATCTGTGATTTCACACCGCTGCTTTGAAGAATGACACGCATGCGTCCTGGCGGGGTTCTTCACGTATTCCCTCAACGTACTCCTCATAAAATAACGATCAAACTTCGAACTGGTAAGTTCTCGTTTAATCTTACTATTCTTGGTCAAAGAGTACAAACACCTGCCGGTAACGTTAAACTTGGAAATAATTTTAACTCAACTTCCATTAGAAAATTATGCACAGTACTGGGTGAGCTGTCAATAGAAGATGTCAGAGCAATGAAAAAAATACAACGACGATGTTACCATGAATGAGGTTTTATAATTATGAAGCAGGAGAATCTTTCACGGAACTGAGATAATTAATGGATGATGTACTGGAGAACTTAAGTAACGTGAAAAGTTATGATGAGGTCAGCATGTCAGTGATGACAACGAATAGATTTAAGATAATTACAAAAATAATTAAAAGATCCACTTTTTAAAAAAACCCTCTACTTTGAGATGTAATGCCATTTCAACAAAGTTTAAAAAATGTATTTAAAAATGTATTTAATAGTTATCTGAGAAATATGAATATTGAAGGGAGGGGAACCAGAGCAGGATTTAAACCAACTGAGCAAGTGGCTTTTCAGCCAAGAATCTCCAGATAGGCGTAGTTGGGATCGAACCTGGGTATCCGGTGCTGCAAGTGCTGTAAGGCAGCAACTTTACCGCTGCGCCACCGTGCCGCTCTTGGGTTTTTAGGGTTGCCATCCTTTTCCCAACAAGGTACCACATTTATTGTGAAGCTGGAACATGTTTAGTAGTTTCAATGCCAGAACAAGTAGGTATGTGTGTAAGAAGGAACTGCAGATGCTGGTTTAAACTGAAGATAGAGACAAAAAGCTGGAGTAACTCATTGTCCGGCTAAGTAGGTATGTGTGCCTGATCAATAGACTATGAGATGCGAGTTCAGCCAGGAATTCAGAAAGAGTAAACACCTCATAGGAATGCTTAAATCACAACCTGCAGCTAACCTGTGCAGATCATCGTCACTTCTCATGAGCTACATCAACATGTAAGGATGAAATTGAACTTCGGCACGAATGTAAAAGGGACAGCCTCCTCGACACCCTGGCTTTGTTTCCTTTCATACACATTGCATAGAGAGCAACTAATCAGTCACTGCCTGCAATCTTCTTCACTGACATCCCCTTTATAGGCACACTCTTTTGTAAATGTTTAGGTTGTGTTATGGATATAACTTCTCCCAAGGAATTTGGGTACCATGATTTTTATTGATAATCAAATTAGCATCACGTTTTTGATTGTAGGCACTTTGACATGTACGCACCTTAACTGGTACATGTGACAATAAACTCACCTTGAACACCTTGAACACCTATCCCCGATGAACTCTGCCCAAAGTTCAAGGACAATCACTTTGCACTTTGTGTGAGCTACGCATTATAGATTATTTGTCTTGAACTGTATGGATCTTTCATGTAACATACACCATGATATTAGTGATGTGATTTTACACTGTCAGATTCATGGAGGGTGGCATTACATGTTAAATAACTGTACATATAGTGAGAGGGCTGTTTTACAAAATAGAATGATCTAATTAACAAGATCTTTATTTATATTTTTCCTAATAGACTCGCACTCCAAATATTAATTCTCATCTAAAATGTTAAACTGCTGCCAACCTACAATATTTTTTCCTTTGAAATCTCATAAGATTCACAGAAGCCCGAGAGGTTTGATTTTGTGTTTTCCTTCCAGCTACACACGGGCATGGCCTCTGGTGTGTTCTGCAGCAGTTTCAATTGATTCCACTCAACTGCACCTTCAAAGGTAAAGGCTTATACATTATGATTGAAACACAAAATACATTTTTAAAGTAAACATTGCAGGAAAGGATCTGAGAGAAAAAAAAAATCTAATAAAGTACATTTTAAAGGATGAGGTTTCAGGTTGTTCTGAACATAGAGGTTGTATTTAAAATAATTATTTTGTTGCTGTGATTTGGCACTCTGGTGTGTGCCAATACTTGTATTTCTAATTTAGCCTTTCCAGATTCACAAAGCAGCAGCTACTTGTTGGTACCAGGCCTTCTGAACAAGCCTTTAGCAGACCAGTGGGGCACTCTAAGTAGCAGATCACACACAACGAAGGCTAGGCTGTTGTGAAAATGTTCTAAATACAGAAAGAGAGAAGGAATTTAAAAATGTGCACTTAGTTTAACTTAGGTTAGAGATACAGCGCGGAAACAGGCCCTTCAGCCCACCGAGTCTACATTTATCAGCGTTCCCTGCACATTAACACTACCCTACACACACGGGACAATTTACACTTATACCAAGCCAATCAACCTAGAAACCCTTGCTTCTTTGGTGTGTGGGAGGAAACCGAAGATCTCGGAGAAAACCCACGTGGTCACGGGGAGAACATACAAACTCTGTACAAACAGCCCCCTTAGTCGGGATCGAACCCGGGTCTTTGGCGCTGCAAGCGCTGTAAGGCAGCAACTCTACCGCTGCGCCTCCATGACCGCCCTGAATCCGCACTGTGATGTCAAATATTTATAGGCCAGTTATGCAAACACCATCTACCTGCTGGCTTGTTGTATTTAGTGTAGAAGAGCAATATGGATAAAAGGGAAATGGTACATTTTATGTCAGTTCATAAAACCATGTAGCAGACTGTAGTCTGGAGCAGATAAAACAACTGAATTGACTTGAATCACATCAGAAGTGCTCACTTTGTTTTCATAACTTTGGAGCTTGTTTGAATCGGTCAGGAGTGCACAGAATCTCCAGTTCAGTTATGCCGCAGTATCGGCATAAATAGCAAAGGGAGAATAAATAGCACTGCCACCAAAGCTGCCCACAGCAACTCCCATTGTGCCTGTGGCTGAATCTCTCGGTACTGCATTGGCTTCATCGGTCACACAGGTGGTCATGGTGGTGCAGCGGTAGAGTTACTGCTTTACAGCGCTTGCAGCACCAGAGACCCGGGTTCGATCCTGACTACGGGTGCTGTCTGTACAGAGTTTGTACGTTCTCCCCGTGACCGCGTGGGTTTTCTCCGAGATCTTCGATTTACTCCCACACTCCAAAGACGTACAGGTTTGTAGGTTAATTGGCTTGGTGTAAGTGTAAATTGTCCCTAGTGTGTAGGATAGTGTTAATGTGCGGGGATCACCAGTCGGTGCGGACCCGGTGGGCCGCAGGGCCTGTTTCCGCATTGTATCTCTAAACTAAACTAAACATAGGAACTAATTGAGTGCAAGTGGTAGCAAGTCATCCTTGAAACTGAGGGACTGCCTTCGAAGAAGGAGAGGAAACGAATACATTTACGTTGAATATGATACTGCTGACCGATGGAGAACAGGCATTGGTACCCACTGGAGGAAAGCCTTTCATCCCCAACGAAAGGTATCCAAAAAATTTGTCGCAAATATTATTATGACTCAGATGTTTGACAGAAGTAAATGCAGATGCTGGTTTCCAAAAATAGACACAGTGTTGGAGTAACTTAGTTGATCAGGCAGCATCACTAGAAAACATTGAGAGGCGATGTTTCGGGTTAGATCCCTTCGTCAGACTGATTGCTGGGGGGAGAAATCTGAAAGAGCAATTTCCAGCTCTCCTTCAGCTTTCCTCCCTCTACTACACTCGATCTGAAGAAGGGGCCTTACAGAAACGTCGCCTATCCATGTTGTCTAGAGATGTTGCCTCACCCACTGAGTTATTCCAGCACTTTGTGACTTTTTTATCATTGAGGTCTGAGGTCAAACGTAAGATTTATGAAAAGCTTTCACTGGGATTTAAAAGTCAAGGTATTGTGAGATGTAAGCACCAGTGATACGGCTTCCAGGAAGGAATCTTCAGTTCAGTTTAGTTTATTGTCACGTGTACCGAGGTACAGTGAAAAGCTTTTGTTGCATGCTATTCTGTCAGTGGAAAGACAATACATGATTACAATCGAGCCATTTACAGTGTATAGATACATGATAAGGGAATAACGCTTAGTGCAAGGTAAAGCCAGCAAACTCCGATCAAGGATAGTCCGAGGGTCACCAATGAGGTAGATAGTAGTTCAGCACAGCCCTCTGGTTGTGGTAGGATGATTCAGTTGCCGGATAACAGCTGGGAAAAAACTGTCCCTGAATCTGGAGGTGTGCATTTTCACACTTCTATACCTTTAGCCTGATGGGAGAGGGGAGAAGAGGGAGTGTCCAGGATATGACATCCTTGATTATGCTACTGGCCTTGCCGAGACAACATGTGGTATAAGTGGAGTCAATAGAAAGGAGGTTGGTTTTGTGTGTGATGGTCTGGGCTGCGTCCACAATTCGCTGCAATTTCTTGCAGTCCTTGTTCCCAAACCATGCTGTGATACATCCCGATAAAATGCTTCCATGGTGCATCTGTAGTAGTTGGTGAGAGTTGTTGGGGATATGCCGAACTTCCTATGCCTTCTTAGGAAGTAGAGGGAATAAAGGTGTTGGTGTTACGTCTCAAGCCAATGTCGAGTGTCGATCACACTCAAATTGCAGAGTGTATTCCATTCTAGGAAGAACAAGTGAGATGTTGGATTCTCTATTGCCGTTAATCTTTTACGTAGTATTATGACTAACACAACTTAAAAGATTAACCGTGACAGAGGATGGAGGCCATGTTTTTGATGGCTGTGAGTATCGTTTAGGTAATATTGCGTCACTATTTAAATTAGACCCTCTATATCTAAGTTGCAGTGCTACAAAAAAAAAGTGTTCACCAATGCTCCAAGGTCTCAATTTTCCATCTTTGATTTGCTATTGAGGAGCAACAAGAGAAACAAGCCATAGAGCAACATATATCACTATCCCCCCCTCCAGCTGCCCACTTGTCCAGAACAACATGCTACAAAGCAACAGGAATAATAAATAAATAAAAGCAACCTAATTAAATAATCTCTTGCCTGGGAAGAAAGATTAATGGATAGAAAAATACATTGAATGACATCAAAACTTTGGGTTTTCAGTCCGAAATCAGTTTGAAGAAGGGTCTCGACCCGAAACGTCACCCATTTTTTCTCTCCCGAGATGCTGCTTGTCCCGCTGAGTTACTGCAGCATTTTGTGTCTACCTTCGATTGAAACCAGCATCTGCAGTTCTTCCCTACACAACACTTTGGGTTGAATTGTTTGCAGGTCCAGTCATTAAGAAGCTCAGAGGATAATGTGCAAATTGAAGATATTGAAAGAGAAATGCAGGTGGCAGAATATTGGACTGCTGCAATATAGTGGCCGAGTCCAAGCCTTAGGATGATGAAAAAGCTGTGATATTAACATGATTCACTTGTCTTCTCTTCAGCAGGAAAGTCATTACAAGGATCCAGCACCCCACTAGTTCCCCCTATAATGGAAGACAGCGTGCTAGTAATTATGAGGCATTTGCATGCCATCTACACAGGACATTGGCTTGGGACGTATGCCAAGATTCCTTCCTGGAAACCCTATCACTAATGCTAACATCTCATAATCCTTGACTTTCAACCACTGGCGACAGCATTTCATAAACCTTACCTTTGATCTCAGACCACAATCAATAAGTGCAAGGGCCATCGTAATTATGTGCAATTGATAAAATGCCTCAAGTGAAGAATGCAATAGTATTACTTTTCTGGGGATTTTATGATTTTATATTAGATAAACTGAAAGTCCATGGAAAGTTTTAACACATGAATGCAAACTATCCTTATTAGTCCTTATATTTTGCGACAGGATTCTTAGGAAATTCCAGCTAGGATTATATATATATATATATGTGTGTGTGTGTGTGTGTGTGTGTGTGTGTGTGTGTGTGTGTGTGTGTGTGTGTGTGTGTGTGTGTGTGTGTGTGTGTGTGTGTGTGTGTGTGTGTGTGTGTAAGAAAGAACTGCAGATGCTGGTTTAAATCGCAGGAAGACACAAAATGCTGGAGTAACTCAGCGGGACATGCAGCATCTCTGGAGAGAAGGGATGAGCAACATTTCGGGTCGAGACCCTTCTTCAGACTGATGTTAAGGGAGGGGGCTGGACAAAGATGGAATATAGGAGGAGATAGTAAGACTAGTGGGAGAACTGGGAAGGGGAAAGGGTTGGAGAGAGAAAGCAAGGGTTACTTGAAGTTAGAGAAGTCAATGTTCATTCCGTTGGGGTGTAAGCTGCCCAAGCGAAATATGAGGTGCTGTTCCTCCAAATTGTGCTGGGTCTCACTCTGACAATGGAGTAGGCCTAGGACAGAAAATAAAATAATGATTACAAAATAATAATTTCAGCTAATGACTGATACCCAAAGTAAATCCCATGAAATACAACACAGATGATTCCATGGAGTTTAAAAATCTCTCTAACAGTGTAAGGCTTTTTATCTTTGCAATAATCTGTAACTGAAGTAGCCTTTCAAAACGAGGTCTGATTAAATCTTGATTGCTTCACCTTTTTGTCATTGAAATCTTCACAATCCTTCAAAGGAGAAATCATCCGAATGGTTGCAGCACATTTTCTGTCTCTGGAGGAATTAATGTACTCATGGATGCATCAGATGATCCGTGACATGTGGGGAAAATATAACATGCAAATACCAATTAAGGCTGCTATTCCAATTTGTGTGCATGATATGAGAATCAATTCAGGATGGCCCTCTGGTGCGGCAGGTGGAGTTGCTGCCTTAGCTCCAGTGACCCAGGTTCAATCCTGACCTCTGGTGCTGCCTATGTGGAGTTTGCAGCCTCTCCAGTTTCCTCCCACATCCCAAAGACATGTGGGTTGATCGATTAACTTGCCTCTCGCAGGTTGATAGGAATGTAAGGAGAAAAAAATGGTATTGGTGTAGAATTAGTGTAAATATATTTGTTAAGCAGTCGGCATGGACCCAGTGGGCTGAAGGGCCTTTCAAAGTCAAAGTATCCTTTATTGTCATTCAGACCTTTCGGTCTGAACAAAATTTTGTTACCTTGCAGTCATACATATAATAAAAAGGACAAAAACACACAATAAACACAAATTTAACATCCACCACAGTGAGTTCACCAGGCACCTCCTCACTGTGATGGAAGACAAAAGTCTTAAAGTCTTTGCCTCTTCCCTCCTTGTTCTCCCTCTGCGCTGAGGCGATCCAGGCCTCTGATGTTGTGACCCCACCGGGTGATGGTAAGCAAGTCCCGCGGCTCAACCGTGCTCTGCGAACGGGCCGGTTCAAACTCGGCGGCCCGGGGTGGTCGAAGCTGCCGAAGCTGCCGCCCTCCAGTCCAGCGGACGAAGCTGTTGTTGCGGGAGCTCCGTAAAAACAGGTCACCAACCTGTGACCTGCAAGCTCCCGGCGTTGTAGTCCACTGGGCCCGCGGCCGAACCTCTGAAGTCGGGTCGCCGCCGGAACGCCACCACAACTCCTGACTGCGAGTCCATGACAATGAACAACATTTACTTCAATGGGCTACATCATGCTGACTGATATAGAAACATAGAAACATAGAAAATCGGTGCAGGAGTAGGCCATTCGGCCCTTCGAGCCTGCACCGCCATTCAATATGATCATGGCAGATCATCCAACTCAGTATCCTGGACCTGCCTTCTCTCCATACCCCCTGATCCCTTTAGCCACAAGGGCCACATCTAACTCCCTCTTAAATATAGCCAATGAACTGGCCTCAACTACCTTCTGTGGCAGAGAGTTCCAGAGATTCACCACTCTCTGTGTGAAAAATGTTTTTCTCATCTCGGTCCTAAAAGATTTCCCCCTTATCCTTAAACTGTGGCCCCTTGTTCTGGACTTCCCCAACATCGGGAATAATCTTCCTGCACCTAGCCTGTCCAAACCCTTAAGAATTTTGTAAGTTTCTATAAGATCCCCCCTCAATCTTCTAAATTCTAGCGAGTACAAGCTGAGTCTATCCAGTCTTTCTTCCTATGAAAGTCCTGACATCCCAGGAATCAGTTGGCAGTTTCCAAAGTAAAGCGTGTGACAGTCTGCTTTGTTGTTGGATTTATGTTCCATTCAGAGAGGAAACATGCAGGATACACTTTGCATCCCCATTCAGCTCCACACCAGAGTGATTGGTGTATAAACACTATGAGCCATTCATTTGAATGTGGTCACCAACACTTTGGCCTCGCTGAAGATGAGGTGTTGGTGTAAAAGCGCGGATAGGGTCTAGACTCTGAGAGCTTGAATTTTTCTGGTCACTTGATGGTGAGATCAGGTGTGAATCTTATAAAACCTGGGGAAATTAGATCATGGAGCAGTCCCAATGATAATGGCTTTCATTTTAATAAAAGATTCCTTGCCATCCGCTTATTTTTCAGGGACAGATGTAAGTACTTGCAGTAATCCCAGATGGAAACATACAGCAGGATATATCCTTACCTGGTGGTTTCCACGAGTAAGAAATATCAGAGGTGACACTCACCTTCCTCGCCTTTCATTTTCAGCACAAATAGAGTAGATGGCTATTGGTCATTTGGATCGGCTATTCACCATCAGAGGTACAGTATGACTGATCCTTTCTGCTCCCACCCATTTTCCTCCTGTTGCATACAGAATCATGGTGATACATAGCAAGGAAACTGGCCGTTTGGCCCCACATGTCCATGTCACCCAACTCGCCCAACGGAGCATAGCGTTAAGTACATGTGGCCCGTATCCTTCTAAATCTTTTCTATTAATGCATGTCCAAATGTCTTTAAAACGTTACAATTGTATCATGCTTTACATCTTCCTCTGGCAGCTTTTTCTACAAACACATCTTCCTCTGTGTGAAATAGTTGCCTCAGGTCCCCTTTAAATCTTTCCCCTTTCACCCTAAATCTCTCCCTCTAATTTTAAATTTCCTTGTCCTGGAAAGAAGACTGTGACCATTCACCTGATCTGGCCCCCGTATGATAATTTATCCCTCTATAAAGTCACCCCTTAACCTTCTACGCACTAGAGATAAAAAGCCCCAGCCTAACTTCTCTTTCCTAATAACTCAAGCCCTCCAGTCCTGGTAACATCCTTGTGTTTTTTTGTTTTTTTCATCCCCTCCAGCTTAATCTCCTCCGTCCTGTACCTTTTTCCAAAAACAATTTAAAAACTAATAGAGGAATGGTCACATGTCCCAAAGTGCTCCTCCACCGACACCTCAGTCCCTTTTTCTGCCTCATTTTTGAGCAGGAAGTCCTGTGCTGATGCCTCTCTACAGGGCTATTGTTTGAGAAGGCACACTTAACAAATTCCTGCACATCCACGCCCTTGGCACGGTGGCTGACCAAGTCAGTATTATGGAAGTCAAAGTCATCCCTTTTATTCTTCTGCTCTCTGCAATCTCCCTACTCAGTATCAGCAATGGCCTTAAAACAAAGTACCCTGAGGCCTACTTCATAATAGCAAGGGTGTTTAAACAGGCCAAACTCAAGAGTGTGTCGTTAAAATACTATCAGCACATCTCCTGCCCAACCATAGGTCCAGACACTCTCGACCACTGCCACGTAACCATGAGAAATCCTTGGCACTCCATTCCCAGACTGAAGTCCGGTAAATATGACCACCTGCCTATGCTTCTATTCCCTGCTTACAAGCAGAAACTGAAACGGGAGGATCCGGTGCAGAAAGTCATGCAGTTCTGGTCCAGAGAAACAGATGACACCCTATGCGATTGCTTTGAGACGGTGGGCTGGTCAGTATTTGACGAATCTATCTGAGACCTTCGCAAAGCCATGAAGGATGAGAAAAGGGAATTCCAGACTAAGCTGGAGTCTCAAGGCAATGATACGAACACCCGTAGATTGTAGCAAGATTGTAGCAAGGCTTAACACATGATAACAGCCTTCGGGGTGAGGGTGGGCAGTGTCACTGGCAAAGATGGGTCCCTCCCCGGTGAGCTGAATGTATTCTGTGCCCGCTTTGAACAGAAGGTCGGTGGTGGAATGCCGCCTGCCCTGCCAGTCTCGGGTACGTCTGCACCAAAGTTTACTGAAGCAGATGTAAGATCGGCCTTGTTGAGCATGAATCCACGGACAGCAACAGTCCCTGGCCATATCCTCAGGACCTGTGTGGATCAACTGGCAGAAGTATTTACAAACATCTTGAACCTCTCACTTCTCAATTCTGAGGTCCCTACTTGCTTCAAAAAGACCACTATCATCATGATGTGGAAGAAAGTAAGGTAGGGTGCCTTAATGACAACTGTCCAGTGTACCATCACAAAGTGCTTTGAGTGACTGGTGATGATACACATTAACTCCAGTTTCCCAGGTAGCCATGAACCACTGCAGTTTACTTACCATTGCAACAGCTCCACAGCAAACAGCATCTCCGTGCAGAACCTCATCTCTGGAAGATCTAGACAACAAGGACTTCGACAATAGCTCTGCCTTCAATGGCATAGTCCCATCCAAACTCATCTCCAAACTCCTGGACCTAGGAATCAGCTCCCACCTCTGTCAATGGATCCTTGACTTTCTGATTCACAGGCCACAATCAGTGACAGCACCTCCTCCATAAACGTTCTCAAAACCGCAAGGATGTTTCTCAGTCCCCTATTATACTCCCTATACATTCACCACTCGAGGGGCCAAATTTGGCTCTAACTCTATCTACAAGTTTGCAGATGACACCACGGTGGTGGGTAGAATCACAAACAATGACGAGACAGAGTACAGGAAGGAAATTGAGAACTTAGTGACACGGTGTCAGGGCAATAACCTCTCTCTCAATGTCAACAAGACAAAGGAAATAGTTATGGACTTTAGGAAGCACAGTGGTGAACATGCCCCAATCAGCATCCATGGTGTAGAAGTGGAAATAGTGAGAGCCTCAAGGTCCTTGGAGTTAATGTCACCAATGATCGATAGTGAACCAACCATATTGATGCAATAGCCATGAAGGCACACCGATGCCTCTACTTCAAAAAATTCAAAGGTTTCAAAGGTCTTTTATTGTCACACGTAGCCATTAAGGTACAGTGCGAATTACCATATAGCCATATGGAAAAAAAAGCAACAACACATACAACAAGTCTCCTGAGGAGTGAGGAAATTCAGCATGTCTCCAGTGATTCTAACAAACCACCACAGATGCACCATAGAAAACATAATGTTGGGTTGCATCATAGCTTGGTTTGGGAACAGCTCTGACCAAGACCACAAGAAATGCAGAGAGCCAAGGATGCAGTCCAGTCCATTGCACAGACCAGAAATTAAGGCAGAGAGAGATAGAATAGTAAGATTAAACGAGAACTTACCAGTTTGAAGTTTGATCTTTATTTTATGAGGAGTAACGTTGAGGGAATACGTGAAGAACCCCGCCAGGACGCATGCGTGTCATTCTTCAAAGCAGCGGTGTGAAATCACAGATAACTGTAATGACTAAACATAGTAAGATTAGAGAAGAGATACCAGTTGAGTATATGATCAAGGGTGGGAGCGGAGGGCACGTATTCCCTCAACGTTACTCCTCATAAAATAACGATCAAACTTCAAACTGGTAAGTTCTCGTTTAATCTTACTATTTTACTTCGGAGTCACGTGAGTGACTACGTGAAGATTTTAAAGCTCTGTGATTTCATGCCGTGGAAACGAGTCCATGCATCACATCTGCCTTGATTATGGGGAGAATAGAGTTAACATCATAAGACATCAATACGATATTGAGAACCCAACGATAAATATATTAACACCAATTATTGCCCCTATTTATGGGGTAAATGATATTACAGAACTTAAATTTGTTTCTGCAAATGTTCCAGGTTCAATGACTGGTTTGTTATAAAGTCGTTGGAAAGATTCCTCCGTTGACCATCTGCTGTCTTGAGGATTTGGTCCATAGGAACGTCCACCTTCATAGCTGCCGATGTAGCTGAAGCCCTGGTGGAGTGAGAGTTAAAAAATGCTAGTGTCTACTCCAGCCTTTATTAGGACCTGTTTTAGCCATCTAGAGATGGTCTGGACTGTCACTGTTTTGAGTGGCTGTTTGTAGCTGATTAAAGTGACATATTTTCCCTCTGATGATCTTAGTATACTCCATATATAATAGTAAGTGTGTTACAATACAGAGAAGATCATCTGTCGAGTATGCCCTGAATTCTGTTTTTAGGCCTGCTGACCCCTGTCTGTTCTGTTTGACTATTTCATAGATGTGAAAAGTTAAATTTTCAGATGAATAATCATGTTGTCCAACCTTTGTTTCTGTTGTGACTGGACCCTTTGTGCCGTGACCAAGGCCATCAGCATTACTGTTTTCATAGTCAGTTTCTGTAGGGACAGAGCTGTAGCTGAAGACCAGTTTCTTAACATGGTCAGTACAATGCTCACATCCCATATTTGGGAGTACCTGGTTCTTGGAGGATTAACATTAAAATGCCCCTCATGAGTTTGGTTACCAGGGTGTGTCCCAACAGAATGCCGCTCTGTTCCTTGCGACAGGTATGTTGACAGAGCACTTCTGGTGCAGTTGATGGCACTATGACTGAGCCTCTCATCGTAATGGAGGCTTGCCAGGAATTCCAGAACAGACGGGATGTTCTTAGATCTGTGGGTGATGTTTATTGTTGTGACAGTACTTCCCATTTCTTGATGACACCAAGTACTGATTTTTTGGTGGACTGTCTGTGGCCCGCTGAAATAATTCCACATTCGGTCCGTCAGTCCCAGGTGTAGAAGAGGTGCTTTCAACTCTATAAATTAATAGGTTTATATATAATTATGACATGGGTAACTCCCCTTGTAGCGGGAAGAACCAGTAAATTAGGTCTATGATGGATGGTGATGCATGGTTCTAAAACCATGTCGATATCACCGGGACCCATGGTTGAGTAGGCCAATCAGGTACTATCAAAATACCAGACGCGGAGTCTACTGTATATTCCTAAATACCCGACTGATGAGGCAGAAGGAGGGAATGCATAAATGATCCCCCAAAGCAGCGAAGATGCATCTGTAGCCACTGCCCCAGGTTCTGGTTCCCAAGAACATAATTCGATAACTGGTAAGAGCATGGATGTGAATAGATTGTTATCTGGTGTTCCATACCGTGCTGTTCCAGCAATACATTTTTTATCCAACATCCATACAGTGTTTCTAGGCTTAGCGTGACCTGTTGTCTGCCACTAAATTCAGTTTACCTGGTAAGTTGGTAGCTGATATCCAAATATCTATCTGGATACACTATTGCCAAATTGTGTTGGCCAGATAGTCACATGATGTCGATATGTTTCCACCCATATGGTTGACATATGCTACCACGGTGGTGTAATCAATTTGTAGTCTAACATACTGGTGATATAACCCAGAACAATATGACTTAAAACCATGGCATGCACTCACTTCCCCAGGTATTTATGCCCAGCGTTTGTAATGATGCCTCCTGTGCATTCCATCTCCCCCACAGCTGGAGATGGAATAAGTAGCATCCCAATCTAAGTGCCCATCAGTATGTAGTTCCATAGACGGGTAACTGTTAATGTGTGGATTGGAACAATGCCTAATGTTATGTTTCCACCATTTTAGTACCATAGTGGCCTCTGTTGGTAGCTTCATTGGTCTGTCAGAATGACCCCCATAATTTTTGAGTGACGCATGATTGCGCTCAGTAATTTGATAATGTAAAGGTCCGATTTATGTGGCTGGAACACAGCCACTATAATGCCAATTATTCTATTACTAGTCTGATGGATGGTTTAGTTTACTGCAAGCCTCCATTAAGGCTGTACCCTTTCTTACGGCAAAGTCACTGACATGTGAACTGTGTTAAGGGTGAACCGCAGATGATCTATTGTGTTAAATACATCTGTGGTCATCTGTGAGTACTGTATAGCAAGCATATTTTAATACGATGCTTGCCATGTAGTACCCTAGGATCAATACCTTTGCAGTAACAAAGGTTCCCATCTAGTAATGAATATAAAGTACGAAAGTATTCAAATTAGTCAAATCTATGATGATGTGGCAACCACCATCTATATTATGATAAAGATTTTTGGGCACGAATTCCTGTGATTCATGTTGGATGTCCTCCATTACTCCTATTTTATTTGGGCACTGTAGTTCAGCATGCGCTTTTGATTATTTCTTTGCCTGTAAGCATGAACATTCAGTTCGGTACATGCTGAACTGGAGGATTATGTTTTGAATAATTCTATGGTATACCCCTATACTTCTGAAATATAAGTGTCGGTAGTAATATATTCTATGCATCCAGATAGAACTGTAATCTCCCACCAACCTCGTAAGGAGCCAGACCCACCTTCCTCCATGGTTACTATTTATTTTTTATTTTTTTTTTAATTAAAAAAAATGTATTCAATTATTAAAAATAATATTTACACTGCAATAAAACAAGCCAGAACCCACCACCATAATACAATACAAACATGTAATAAACTACTATACAACTATGATACAATCCTTATTGAGGATACATTCAACACCCTGCGGAGCCCAGCGGTCCCGGAACTCCCTCAGGGTGCCCGTAGACAGGGCGTATTCCCTTTCTAATCCCACCCGGGCACGGACGTAACCCCGGAAAAGGGGCAGGCAGCTGGTTCGGGTAGAGCCCTCCACCGTCTGGCGCCGTGACTCGCGGATGGCCAGCTTGGCCAGGCCCAGGAGCAACCCAACCAGGACATCTTCAGCCCTACCCTCTCCCCTACGCACAGGGTGTCCAAAGATGAGGATGGTGGGTGAAAAATGCAGCCAGAAGGCAAGGAGCAGCCCCTTTAGATATTCAAACAGTGGCTGCAGCCTCACACACCCCATGTACACGTGGTACACAGACTCTTCCAGCCCGCAAAAGTGACAGGCGGCTGGCGAGTCTGTGAACCGCGAGAGAAACAGGTTGCAGGGAACACCTCGGTGCAATACCCTCCACCCCAGGTCCCCAATGTAGAGGGGGAGAATCCCTGCGTAGAGGGACCCCCACCGGGGGCCCCCCTCGCGACCGGAAAGGGAACACCGACCGCCACTTGGTGTCTGGACGGTGGACCAGGGCGAGGAAGTGCAGGGTGTGGAGGAGGAGCTGTACAGGACACGCCTCCCTGCATCTCGGAGGGAGACGAAGGGTGTCGAGGAAAGGCGGCTCAAATTGTGTGGGACCGGCTCCCGGGATGGATTACGGCGCCTTGGTCCGATGAGTACTTCCGGCTGAGCGGGGGCTTGCTCAACCACCAGTACTCCACACGTTTGAGCCCCCCGGTCACCCGATGGGGCGGGACAGGGACCGGCTGCTCTCAAGCCCGGGCTGTCACCCTCCGCCGGTGGAGGTGGGGCCTCCATGGTTACTATTAGTAGGTTTGTTACTATTTCGGCATCCTCCGTGGTCGTTGAGGTGCCGGTGTCCGGATCTGTAATTGGGTCTGTGTTGAGGGTTAGCGCATTCCCCAGGAAGTAGTTTTTAAAATGAGGCCAGTGCATCCTGGTGATCTAGTGTCATGTCTTTTTGTTTATTGTGCGGGCGAAACCGTCCGCTGTTAGGACTTTTAGAACTTTCTTTCGTTTCAATTCCTTGCCCTGCCATGTTTTCAAATACACTGGTTGATACTAGGAACATTCAGTGTTTTGCAGTTCCCTGATGGTAAGTGTCTTCCAATAGGTTTTCTGCACCCCATGTGCACTAGGGGTATGTTCTGCACCGCTGTTCAGGTGCAGTCCAGAATTGACCCCCTATACTCCCCTCTGATGAGGGAGAACACTGTGCAGCCCTACAAGAGGTACTGCTGTAGGACACTAGCTGCCCCCTGTGACTTACCTGCTCCAACAGCCGCTCCAGCTGGCTCCGATGCTCTCGGGCACCCAACCGGCTCCAATGCACATGGTCACTGGCCATCGCGGCTGCTCCTGAAGCCGCTACTCCTGAGGCCGCTCCTGCTCCAGTTCCTGCAGCCACTCCACCCGGCTCCAATGCTCACGGGCACTGGCCGTCACGGCTGCTCCTGAAGCCGCTCCTGCTCCAGCTCCTGCAGTCAGCCCAGGATTGACCCTCGGTGTTCCTCTCTGATGAGGGAGAAACACTGTGCAGCCCTACACAAGGTACTGCTGTGGGGCTTACTACCTGCCCACTGTGGCTAGCCTCCATCTCCTGCCACTTTGGAGTATTTCCTCCAGCAGCCGTTCCAACCGGCTCTTATGCTCTCGGGCATAGGCCACTCCCGGCTGCTGTTGATCCTGCAGCCGCTCCAACCGGCTCTAATGCTCGGGCACTGGCCGTCGCGGCTGCTTGTAGCTGGTCCTCCTGCAGCCGCTCCAACCGGCTCCAATGCTCTCGGGCACTGGCCATCGCGGCTGCTTGAAGATGGTCCCTCCTGCAGCCGCTCCAACTGGCTCCAATGCTCACGGGCACTGGCCGTCGCGGCTGCTCTTGTTCCCCGCTCCCAGCCGCTCCAACCGGCTCCAATGCGCACGGGCACTGGCCGCTCGCGGCTGCTCCTAAAGCCGCTCCAACCGGCCCCAATGCTCACGGGCACTGGCCGCTCGTGGCTATTCAGAGTCGGACTCCTCGGAGTCAACGACCCTGTTAGTTTTTGCTTCCCTCTCCCGCCCGGGGCCGGCGCGGGGGCTAAGTCGGGAGCGAAGTCGGGCACAGCTGTTCCCATTACGGGAGATTAGCGTGCCGTTGGCTGCTGCTGCCAGCTGCCCACAACTCCGCGGTTCTCCCCCGCCAGCTTTCCCGCAGCCTTCGTGGATCCGGTCCATGTCTCCACCTAAAAGGTAAGTGGAAGGAACGCAGAGTCTTCTTACCTGCTGTTCCCGACTTTCAAATTCTGGAACGCAGAGTCTCCTTACCTGCTGTTCCCGGCTTTCAAATTTTGCCGCTAAGGGAACGTCGTTCCCCCTGCTGTGACTCGTTGCAATGCGTGTAGCGATATGACACGCATGCGTCCTGGCGGGGTTCTTCACGTAGTCACTCACGTGACTCCAAAGTAAAATCTTAATTAGTATGGGTGTCAGGATTATAGGGAGAAGGCAGGAAATTGGGTTTGGAAGGAGATATAGAGCCATGCAACCAGCCATGTATGAATGGCGGAGCAGATTTAATGGGGCCCAATGGCCTAATTCTGCTCCAATCACTTTTTAAGTTATGAACTAATGAAATCCCATCATTGACTGTATCTACACCATGCTGCCTGGGGAAAGCAGCCAACCTAATCAAATAATTTTCCCCCCCCCCCCCCCCCCCCCTGTCATTCCTTCTCCCTGCTCCTGTCCAGCAGGAGGTACTGAAGCAGGGAAGTGCGAACAATCAGACTCTGGAACAGCTTCTTTCCCACTGTTATCAGGCTTCTGACTGGTCCTTCCATAACTACGGAACTGTCCGATTCACCTCTGCTCCATTGAGGACATTGTTGTTTGTCTATTGAATGGATACACTGCATTTTGTTCCAATGCTGAGAACTATATGCTGCACTCTGTAACTTCCCCATTGCTCTATCTATTGCACTTGAGTTTGACTTGATTGTATTTATGTAGGGAATATCTGATCTGTTTGGATAGCGGGCAAAACCAAGCTTTTCACTGTACATGTGACAATAATAAACCTTGAACTTACACATATTTCCTTATCCAATCATTACTATATCAGTTTACCGGGTGAGTCTTTAACATTGCATCTAACACTTTGCTCAGCTCGTCAAGGATTCATTACACCATAAAGGTATAACAGAATATTTATATGTCCAGAACGGCAGTAAAATCTCATGACTGGCAAAATAAAACCCAATATGAAAATACAAGATAAAATTGGTAGCAAACATGTGGGAGTAATTTTATAATAATTTTCGCATTGAAGGCTGCAGATGATTTCATTAACTGTACATTCATAAGTCAAAGTTTATCACCATCTGCCGAGCTCCTAGAATATCATTAATGAAAACCATGTCGGTAATGTTATTCAGATGTGGATTTTAATCATATGTTGGTCAGGCAGAAGTTAGGGAGAGTGCATAATGCACTCACTGACCTTGGTTTTGTAGCTGAGGAATTTTACCATTTAGGTCTCAATCGACCACCATTGAATAATCTTCAATGTATTTTCAAGGTGAGATCATGTGTGACTGAGAGGCCAGGGCTGGTAAGTTGTTCTTCCCTGTTGACTTCTCCTTGCCCTTGTTGGTGGTAGAGGCTGCAAGCTTAGGAGGTAGCCTCGTGAAGGTGTTGCTATGTACTCCATGCTTGTGTTTAGCAGGACAACAGCCAGCAACACAAAGAAAAGCTCCAATATAAACAGAAAATGCCAGAACCACTAAGCAGGTCAGGCAACATCTGTGGAGATGGAGTTAATGTTTGAGATCCAGGCCATTTCTAATGCAAGCCGTCCAGCAAATTCAGAATCCCATCCTCAATTACTGATCATATGTTCACGAACTAAAGTGTACCACGGCTCCATTGATATTTTGCTTCACGGTTGTTCCTGTCTGCCTGACCGCTGAGTGTTTGTGCAATACAATACAATACAATACAATTCAGTCTGAAGAAGGGTTTCGGCCCGAAACGTTACCTATTTCCTTCGCTCCATAGATGCTGCTGCACCCGCTGAGTTTCTCCAGCATTTTTGTGTACCTACAATACAATACAATACGGTTTTATTCATCACATTGCACATAAAGTGCAAGTGAAATGAATTTGCCAGCAGCAGTGCAATGAGAAAGAACACACAAAAACACAATAAAAATGTAACACAAACATCCACCACAGCATTCATCGCTGTGGTGGAAGGCACAAAAATTGGCCAGTCCTCTTCCTCCATCAAGTCTCTGTGCAAGAGTGCCTGCAGCAACTACGTACTGCAGGGAAAACATTCTCATCCTGGCCTCAGAGCACTTGAGGATATCTGCGGAAAGGAATAGTGCATGGGAGTGATCGCCGTTGGGTGAGTTGAGTTGAGTTTAGTTTATTGTCAAATGTACGAGGCACAGTGAGAAGCTTTTGTTGCGTGCTAACCAGTCACCGGAAAGGCATTACACGATTACAATCGAGCCATTCACAGTGTAGATACAGATTCCCTTATCATGTATCTGTACACTGAAAATGGTTCGATTGCAATCATGTATGATCTTTCTGCTGACTGGATAACACGCAACAAAAGCTTTTCACTGTACCTTCGCTGTACACGTGACAATAAACTAGACTGTAACTGATAAAGGGAATAACGTGAATGACGTTTAGTGCAAGATAAAGTCTGTAAAGTCCGATCAAAAATAGTCTGAGGGTCTCCAATGAGGTAGAAAGTAGTTCAAGACAGTTCTACAGGTGCACTAGTTGTGGTAGGATGGTTCAGTTGCCTGATAACAGCTGGGAAGAAACTGTCCCTGAATCTGGAGGTGTGTATTTTCACACTTCTATACCTTTTGCCCGATGGGAGAGGGGAGAAGAGGGAGTGGCCAGGGTGCGACTCATCCTTGATTATGCTGCTGGCCTTGCCGAGGCAGCGTGAGGTATAAATGGAGTCAATGGAAGGGAGGTTGGTTTGTGTGATGGTCTGGGCTGCGTCCACAATTCGCTGCAATTTCTTGCGGTGGAGTTGGCAATGTTGAGTCGGTTGGACATAGTGAAGGCAAGGCTCACCTTTCCCCCCTGTGTTCCCTTCTGTCTATGGGAACTGCAAACATAACAATGTTGTTATCAGGCATTCTTCTGTGTTATCACTTCAATGCACCCTGGTGCTGGCGATTAATTTAAGTTCCATCAATACATTACTTTTGTAGATTTCTCAGGTTGTGCATTACTGCTGTTTTAGTGGAAAACAGTTTTAAATCATTTTTTTAGACAGGTTTGGCTGGTGATGTTAATAGTGTTGTGACTGGGGGTTTAGTGGAGTGGAGAGAGGGGGTATGAGGTTTCAATAGTGAGCTCGGGCTGGGAAATAGAAAAGTCTTGTAGATAGAGTTAGAGCCAAATTTGGACGTAGAGTGGTGAATGTACAGGGAGTGTAATGGGGGACTGAGAAACATCCTTGCGGTTTTGAGAATGATTATGGAGGATGTGTTGTCACTGATTGTGGCCTGTGGATCAGAAAGTCAAGGATCCATTGGCAGAGGGGAGAGCTGATTCCAAGGTCCAGGGGTTTGGAGATGAGTTTGGATGGGACTATGGCATTGAATGCAGAGCTATCAGCGATAAATGTATACTGTAGAAGTCCTTGTTGTCAAGATGTTCCAGAGATGAGTTTCGGAGGGAGATACTGTTTGGTGAAAGATCTGAAGATCTTTCCTGGTCTGAGAACACTAATGCAATTATCAAGCGCCTCTACTTCCTGAGAAGATTACGGAGAGTTGGTTTGTCAAGGAATACTCTCTCTAACTTCTACAGGTGCACAGTAGAGAGCATGCTGACCGGTTGCATCGTGGCTTGGTTCGGCATCCTGAGCGCCCTGGAGAGGAAGAGACCACAAAAAGTAGTAAACACTGCCCAGTCCATCATCGGCTCTGACCTTCATTCCATCGAGGGGATTCATCGCAGTCGTTGCCTCAAAAAGGCTGGCAGCATCATCAAAGACCCACACCATCCTGGCCACACACTCATCTGATCAGCCATGATCATATTGAATGGCGGTGCAGGCTTGAAGGGCCGAATGGCCTACTCCTGCACCTATTTTCTATGTTTCTATGTTTCTATCTCCCTGCTACCTTCAGGTAGAAGGTACAGGAGCCTGAAGACTGCAACAACCAGGTTCAGGAATAGCTACTTACTTCCCCACAGCCATCAGGCTATTAAACCTGGCTCGGACAAAACTCTGATTATTAATAACCCATTATCTGTTATTTGCACTTTATCATTTTATTTATTCATGTGTGTATATATTTATATTACGGTATATGGACACATTGATCTGTTTTGTAGTAAATGCCTACTATGTTCTGTGTGCTGAAGCAAAGCAAGAATTTCTTTGTCCTATCAGGGACACATGACAATAAACTCACTTGACTTGACTTGACTTGACTTGGTGTGGAGCTGTTGCAATGGTAAGCAAACTGTAGTGGGTCACGGCCACCGGGGAAAGTGGAATGAATGTGCATCATCAGCAGTCACTCAAAGCACATCATGATGGTAGATGTCAGAGTCACTCTTAATAAATCAAATTAATGAAGTGTTTGATTACTCTGCTGTTGTGTCAGCTTTAGTTTATTGTCAAGTGTACCACGAGGTACAGTGAAAAGCTTTTGTTGCATGCTATCCAGACAGCGGTAAGACAATGCATGATTACAATCGAGCCATTCACAGTGTATAGATACATGATAAGGGAATAACGTTTAGTGCACGATAAAGTCTGTAAAGTACGATCAAAGATAGTCCGAGGGTCACCAATGATGTAGATAGTAGTTCAGGACTGCTCTTTCGTTGTGGTAGGATGGTTCAATTGCCTGATAACTTGTGTCTGGGAAAATCATGAACAAAGGTGGCATCAAGATGGCAGCATCAGCAGTGGAAGGTTGCTTCAGCTTGGAAAGAATGGCTTGGCTCTGAGCTCCTCACAATTGTTGCCCAAAGTACAAATGAGAGAAGGGTCTCAACCCGAAACGTCACCCATTCCTTCTCTCCAGAGATGCTGCCTGTCCCACTGAGTCACTCCTGCTTTTTGTCCCTTCCTTCAGTGTAAACCAGCATCTGCAGTTCCTTCCTACACATGAGATAGCTCGGCTATGTTTCACACATACAGCATTCTGACAGCAGCACAACTATTTGTAAAACACTTGCTCCGTTTGATCTCCAACTGATCACACACGCTCACTTTGTTCTCTATGCTCCTTCTGTGCAAGTTAAAACATGCTTGTTTTCCAGTTTTTCCTGGTTCTAAAGAAAAGTCACTTATCTGAAACGAGAACATTATTTCTCACCCCACAGATGCTGCCTGGCCTGCTAAGTATTCCATCATTTTCTGTCATTTCAAAATTTCAACCATCGACCATTTTCTTTTTATTTCATGGTGGAATCTGCAGGACATCATCAATTGAATTGAATTGAATACATTTTATTAGCCAAATATGCATACATACAAGGAATTTGCCTCGGTGCTTTGCTCGCAAGTAACATGATATACAGTAGTCAATGAAAAATAAAATATTATAATTTAAACATGTGAAGGATTAAATAAAATACCAGAGCACAAGGAGGCGACAGACTTTTGGCTGTGGAGCAGAGCTACTGTTCGTGGAAAAAATATGTTTTTATGTCTGGTGGATATTGTGAGACTGTTAGATGAGCCCATGATTTTTCATGTGGGGGTTCTTTCTTGAAGGGTCTCCTCTATCCAAAGGCAGTTATTTCTGCACTCAGACTTTGGTAAGAATGCAAATAGACCACCTTGGATGTCGTTAAACTGGTGATAATGGAAAACAACTCATGTTGGTTTGAAGCTGGTGCTGTTTCCCACATAGTCATAAGGTCATAAGGAATAGGGGTAGAATTAGGCCATTCGGCCCATCAAGTCTACTCCGCCATTCAATCATGGCTGATCTATCTCTCCCTCCAAACCCCTTCTCCTCATAACCACTGACACCTGTACCATAGTAAATGTTGGAGAAAGGCTGAAGTAAAAGTATTAAATCAAATGCCCATTTTTCACTGTTGATCTCCACTGCCCAAGGTACAAACCAAGCACATTATAGTTGGGGTAATAAGCTCTGTTGTGAAGTTCAACTGCAGCTGTGGTATCATTTTTAGCTTATCACGTCGGATGTAACTGAATCAGCATCAAATTACTGCTGGGAATATGAGACATAAACAATAAATGCGGAAAGTGATAGTTATCAAAACTGCTAAAAATCTGAAATCAAATCAGAAACTACTGGAAGCACTTGGCACGGTGGGGCAGGGATAGAGCTACTACCTTCCAGTGCCAGAGATCCAGGTTCGATCCTGACTGCGGGTGCTGTCTGTACGGAGTTTGTATGTTCTCCCCGTGACCGCGTGGGTTTTCTCTGGGATCTCCGGTTTCCTGCCACACTCCAAAGACGTACAGGTTTGTAGTTTAATTGGTTTGGTATTAATGTAACATTGTCGCTAGTGTGTGTAGGATAGTGTTAATGTGCGGGGGTCGCTGGTCAGTGCAGACTCGGGGGGGGCCCAAAGGACCTGTTTCCACGCTGCATCTCTAAACAAAACACTCAGCAGGTAGGGCAGCATCTGTGAGATATCGACCAAGGCTGCTCAGGTGAAGATATTTTTCCTCAAGTATACAAAAGGGGAAGAGAGAACATAGGGGTGTTGCAGCTATAAGTTGCTGGAAATCTAAATTTAAAATAAGAGAATATTAGAAATATCCAAAAGATCAGACGTGGAGAGAGAAAAACGGAGGTAATATTTCATGAACTGGAAGTATTCAGTATATCAGTCGGTTGAGTGCTGAGAAATGTTTATTATTTGTGATCAATAATCTTCCATAAGAACGGGGAAAAATAGCGATAAAGTAGATTGGCATGGAAAGGGGCTTTGAGCAAATGCTGTTTGATGAGCTGAGAGGTAGGAAGATTAAATGATCAGTCTAATGCAAAGGGACAGGAAATAATTCAGAAGGTAAGTCCAGAGGTGGTGTCAGAATTATTATCCAAAATAAAAGCATGAATGCTGGGACTATTCAGATGGTGCATCTGTGAGCAAAGAACAGAGTTATGGGCCTGTCCCACTTACACGACTTTTTCGGCACCCGTCGTAGGTCTTTGCAGTTCGCCGAAAATTTTCAACATGTTGAAAAACCCGTGGCGACCAGAACAAGGTACGACTCTTTGGGCGACTACTCACGACCATACAGGCTTCACCCCATGACATGTCGCCGGGGTATCGCATTTATGGTCGTGAGTAGTCTCCTCAATCGCCAAAGAGTCGTAGCGTCTTTCTGGTTGCCGCTGGATTTTCAACGTTGAAAATTTTCAGTGACCTGCAACGACCTATGACGGGTGCTGGAAGTCGCCGAAAAAGTCGCGTAAGTGGGACAGGCCCATTAGTGTTTCAGTTCGGTGGGGATAAGTGGTGGAAGTTGATTATAAACAAGCACGGAATGCTCTGAGTTAAGATCCAGAGAAATTGGAAAAGAGGAAGGGAGAACAAAGGGGAGGTGCTGTGGTGGAGTGGACAATAGGAGTGATTAACAATAGCAACAATGCAAGGTGAATATGGCTGATACTGAGACAAGATAAACAGTGGCTCTTCCGAACAGGCATAAAGAGGAAAGCAGAATCTTTGCCTGAAATTTCTTTGCCTTGGCATTCTCCAAGATCTCTTGATTTTCAATTAGCAGAAAGTGAGAGGAAAACTTCAGGCATACGTCGTTCAAACAGTGTATTTATTTGAAAGCAGTTATTAAGCATAATGTCACTATGGGGAGCTGCTTCATTAGTGTGTTCCAAACGATTTAATGGTCAAAAGCTTGCAGGTACAAACCAAGCAGATACATGCTGAAGCTGTTCAGAAGCACATTCCTTTTGCTACTTATAAGAGGTGGAAAAAAATGCTTTTTTCACCACATAACTTATTTATGGACACATCATGCAAAATTAATCTGATGCAATTCATTATTATTTGCTTCAAGAACATCACCTTATGTTAACCTCTACAACTTATTTCAAATGCCGTTGGCTTTTCATCAATTTGAGCATTATGTGCCAGGGCAAATAATGACAGAATATTGTACTGAAGAAAGAGTACGTAATCAGCAATCAAGATATGATTTGTTTTAATTTTAGCAGGTGCTGCAATGGTGCATGGATAATAACTGTTGCTTTCATTAGCTCTCTTGTTTTTTTAGTGCCATTCAAGAACCAGATGTTCTGAGGTTAGCTGATCTGAATACTAAGTCTTCAGGGGTTGCGCTCCATGTAACAAAAAAAATGCCTATGAAGTACATTTTCATGTTATCGTATAGGACTGACTTAACTATTTGTCATCTTTTGAACTGAAATGGTCAGCAGAGATTATTAGAACATACTGAATTTGTGCACCATCTACCTAGCCTCAGATAAATGGGTTAAAAGCACGCTCTTTGATCATGGGATGGTACTTTGGTGGAAAAGAAGTACCCTTCACAGCTTCCCAAAGAGGCTGATCCACAATCTCAGCTGCAATATTTTTTTGTCACAAGCATCAATCCTGAATTGATGAATCCTCTCTATCTCATTCCAACATTCTTGTCTCCGCCCCCCTGGTGTGACAGTTATTAAAAATAAAATGAATTGCCGGCAAGTTCTCTATAATTTAATGAAAGAGAAAATGCTTCAGTATTCTCAGTTTATTTGTATCATAACTTCATAAGTTCATGTCATAGGAGCAGAATTAAGCCATTCGGCCCATCAAGTCTACTCCGCCATTCAATTGTGGCTGATCGATCTCTCCCTCCTAACCCCATTCTCCTGCCTTCTCACCATAGCCCCTGGCACCCGTACTAATCAATGAAAAGATGTACGAGGCTTATGATAAAACTCAGTGCCTGAGCAGAGACTTGAACCCTGGAACCTCAAATTAAAAGTCAGAAGCTCTACTGACTAAGCTACCCAGGTTCCCTCAAAATGTTCCCTCAAAAGTTCTACCTCAAAATGCCAAGATCTGTTTGGATGATTCATCAGTCAGTCAGTGAAGTAGTATTTCAGTATGGGTGGCACAGAGGCGCAGTGGTAGAGTAGCTGCTTTACAGCGCTTGCAGCGCCAGAGACTCGGGTTTGATCCCAACTACGGGTGCTGTCTGTATGGCGTTTGTACGTTCTCCCCGTGACCGCGTGGGTTTTCTCCGAGATCTTTGGTTTCTTCCCACACTCCAAAGACGTACAGGTTTGTAGGTTAATTGGCTTGGTACAGGTGTAAATTGTCCCTAGTGTGTGTGGGATAGTGTTAACGTGCGGGGATCACTGGTCGATGCGGACACGGTGGGCTGAAGGGCCTGTTTCCACGATGTAGCTCTAAACTAAACTAAACAAAGAAGATGGAAAATCACCAGTTGACAGAGATTTTCAGGAGAAGCAAATGGTGACAAGCTCAGGAAAACTACAAGTCAACTTTGTCAATTTTTAAAGGGACAATATATTTCCTTGCATCAACCCAATGCCTCTGTTAGATTTTTGCAGTGTCCTGTGATAAAGTGATTGATAAAAACATATGATCATTCATTCAACACAATCTTGTTGTGTGAAGTAGATTAGCTGAATTAGAACTTGATCCCACACAGCAGAGAATTAAATCGCAACGGTGATGAACCTTGCCATGCTGTGAGAACGGAGAGGTTGAGAAGGAGTTTCTTCCCAGAGGCCATTCGGACTGTAAACTCCTATCTCACCAGGGACTAACTTTACTGAACCACTCTACTGCTTTTTGAAAAAATTGCTGGGTTTTTTTTCCCCTTTTTCCTTCCGCCCACAATATTTAATATGTAAAAGAATATGTGACTCCGTTCCATTTTGTTTGTAGTTTGTTTGGTTGTTTGTTTGTTTTTTTGCACAAAGTCCGCGAGCATTGCCACTTTTCATTTCACTGCACATCTCGTATGTGTATGTGACGAATAAACTTGACTTGACGACTTGAATGAAGCATTTCTGAATGTGTTTCCTTGCTCTTGGGATGTTGCCTGGACAGTTTTATTTGTAGAATTAGTAAAGTGGTACATAAGTCACCAATTACCATTTTTTGGTTAAACATCCATTGCTACAAGAGTTTGAGGCCCACACGGTGTTGAATATGCATTCATCTATAATGAGGAGTTCAGTGAAAACTCAAACCAGAACATGGGGGCCTCCTGGGGAACTGCATTATACATGAGATCCATCAGCTGACCACAGTCAGGCCAAGACACTGTACATCAGTGTGTATCTCACTTGTTACAATTAGACACGGAGCAGGAATAAAAACAGTATTCATGTCAAAATCTGAAATCTGCCCATTTACTTTTTGAGCATTTTATCAAAAGCCCCTGCATGACATTGTATGACATGGTTCAACCATTTCAAGTTCCACATTTGTTTCACTTTCACAGGCACTAATCCATGCTCACTATGTGCGGAAATTTGTTTTCAAAAATGTCTCTTCACCACAAGAAGTCTCATTGTATCGCCCTGTAGTACTTTACCCAAAAGCGAAACGTCTTTTAAAATGCAGGTTCTGGAAATGCAAAGTAAAAATATAAAATGATGGAAGATTAAGGAGAATCCAAAGAAATGTTTTAAGGTTCATTAAGGTAAAAAGAGTAACCAGGTAGAATGGGGCCCATCAAAGAGTAAAGTGGACATCTCTGTTTGATGCTGCAGGAGATGGGCGTGGTCCTCAATGACATTTTCTCCTCTGTTTTTTACTGTGGAGAAAGACTTGGAGACAAAGAAACTTAGGAAAGTTAATGGGGATAATTCACATGGTAGTAGAAGAGGTGTTGGATGTTTTAAAACATATGGAGGTAGATACGTCTCTGGGCTCTCATCAGGCATATCCAAGAACAGTGTGGGAACAAGATATTGCAGGAGCCTTGGTTGAGATATGTGAATCATCATTAGACATGACTGAGGTGCTGGAGGACTGGAGCCAGGCGAATGTTGTCTCTTTGTTTAGGAAGGGATATAATGAAAACCCTGGGAACCATGCACCAGTAAATCAACCATCTGCGTTAGGTAAATTACTGGGGAGGATTCTGAGGGATAAGATATACGAGCATTTGGAAAGACAATTTGATTAGAGGTAGTCAACATAGTTTTGTGGGTGGGAGATCATGCCTCATGAATTTGATTGGGTATTTTGACAAAGTAACCAAAGAGGCAGATGAGGGCAAGGTGGTAGACGTAGTCTACACGGACTTCAGTCTTGAGTCTAAACCAGAGTCACGACCCAAAATGTATTTTCTTTGTTCCCTACAGGGATGCTGCCCGACCCGCTGTGTTCCTCCAGCACCTTGTTCTTTGCTCACGATTCCAGTAGCTGCAGTCTTTTGTTTCTGCCAGAGGAAATGGTTGTTTCAGGTACAATAACAACATTTGAAAGACATTTGGGCTGCTGCATGGATAGGCAAAGCTGAATGGAATATGAGACAAATGTAGGCAAATGGGAATATAGGCTTAATGTTGATCATGGATGAGTTGACCGCCTGTTTCCCTGCTATATGACTTGAAATATTTGTCATGTTAGTTATCATATGTGGGGAGAAACATCTTGTTATTATTTAAGATGCTTGGCCTTGCATCAAAACCAGGTAAAGTTGGACAACAATGTTTTAACCTGCAGAAAAGGCAAAGGTGTCGAGAGGAAGATCAAACATGAATATTTGTGAATGGTACGAGATCAAGAGGGGCAGAATTTTGCAATTAACGATGTAGGGAGGATTGCAGTTATATGAATCATAGCAGATCTGTTTTACCCTTAAAATAATCAC
Organism: Amblyraja radiata; assembly: GCF_010909765.2. Classification (NCBI taxonomy): domain Eukaryota; kingdom Metazoa; phylum Chordata; class Chondrichthyes; order Rajiformes; family Rajidae; genus Amblyraja; species Amblyraja radiata. Next base: position 10,640,167 of record NC_045963.1, on the reverse strand, counting down.
CATCCTGTTTTCCTCTATAGTGAAGGTGAAGTGAAGTGCTGAAATTCCCAACAGCAACAGGGCGGCACGGTGGCTCAGCGGTGGAGTTGCTGCCTTACAGCGCCAAGGACCCGGGTTCGATCCTGACTATGGGTGCTCTCTGTACAGAGTTTGTACGTTCTCCCCGTGACCTGCGCGGGTTTTCTCAGAGAGCTCCTGTTTCCTCCCACACTCCAAAGACGTACAGGTTTGTAGGTTAATTGGCTGGGTAAAAAAATTAAAATTATCCCCAGTGTGTGTAGGATGGCGTTTTTGTGTGGCTAGCGTGGTCTCGGTGGGTCGAAGGGCATGTTTCCGCGCTGTATCACTAAACTAAACTGAACTAATAGCAGCAGTGCTTACAGCTGCTGTGTTATTGCTGTATCTTCTGACTGGAAGTGAGTCAGAGCCATAAGTGCACTTACCATGGCAGTCACGCCAATGGTATAGTAGGTGTTCATGGCAAGAAGGAAACACCTGGGGGAACCAGAGAGACATGTCTTACTGTGTCCGGCCAACTCAACCTCCATCGTCATAATTCCCATGGCCAACGCTGTTATAAGACAGGGATCAGCACGTATTCTCTGCAGTCATGCACAGACAACACTGTTGCACAAGCACTCAATATCACTCAGACAGGCATGGTGATGAAGCAAAACATTGGTGTGCCCGAGGGAATATTTTAATTCACATGTGACTGGTGACTTCAGAGTTTGCTTCTTGTTTGTTTAGTGGAATATTAGATGTTTGTAGCTTGCACAGTTTGTACTAATTTCAGTCATGACTAAAGAGTTGAACTTTGCCTATATTGATGGCCTTACCTCAGGAAATTCACTTGCACATGAAGGTGATGACAACTGCTGGTCCCCAATACGAAGTGTAATGGGCAGGACTTTCACTACAAAACGATACAACATGCACCAAGTGGATGCTCCGTCCCCACACCAAACACAATGCCTTTACTCTGATCCCTTCTAACATTTGTTGCTAACCCTCACATCTCCACTTTATTTCCAGCATCCTCCAAAGCATTGCTGGCATATAATTATGTTCCAACACTCTGACTGAATCAAGATTTAGAAACATAGAAAATAGGTGCAGGAGTAGGCCATTCGGCCCTTCGAGCCTGCACCGCCATTCAATATGATCATGGCTGATCATCCAACTGTCTTTCTGAGCACACAACCTTGGAAGATGAAGTCTCCAGTCATATCCATGATATCTGGACCACTATCTTTATCTCACAGTCTGGCTGATTTAGCAGTACGCCCTATGAATACAAAAACAGAATGCTAAGCTGCCGCTGGTCAGGCTGCATTTGGAGTACTGTGAGCAAATTTAGGCCCCATATCTGAGGAAGGATATGCTGGCTTTGGAGAGGGTCCAGAGGATGTTTACAAGAATGATCCCAGGAATGAGTGGGTTAACATCTGATGAGTGCTTGTCAGTACTGGGCCTCTACTCGCTGGAGTTTAGAAGGTTGAGGGGGGACTTCATTGAAACTTACAGAATAATGAAAGGCATGGATAGAGTGGATGTGGAAAGGATGTTTCCACTGGTGGGAGAGTCTAGGACCTGATGTCATTGTCTCAGAATTAAAGGGCGCTCTTTTAGAAAGCAGGTGAGGAGGAACCTCTTTAGTCAGAGGGTAGTGAATCTGTGGAACTCATTGCCTCAGAGGGCTGTGGAGGCCAAGTCAGTGGATATTTTTAAGGCCGGGGCAGACAAATTCTTGATTAGAACGGGTGTCAAGGGTTACAGGGAGAAGGCAGGAAAATGGGATTAGGAGGCAGAGATCAGCCATGATTGAATGGCGGAGTAGACACGATGGGCCAATTGGCCTAATTCGACTCCTATAACCTGTGAACCTGTGAACTTGTGAATTGTGCAGGAAGGAACTGCAGTTGCTAGTTTAAAACAAAGATAGACACAAGCTGGAGGAACAGACTTATTCTGTAGTCTGAAGAAGAGTCTGGACACAAAACGTCACCTATTCCTTTTCTCCAGAGATGCTGCCTGTCCCAGTGATTTACTCCAGCTTTTTGTGTCCATCTTTTATGAATTGTGTAGTTAAATTATCTTATAGATTGGGTACATTATCTAAGATGATGCTTCAGTTCAAGTCTGTATTGTTGGAATCACCATTTCCAGGTGAACTATTAATTTGCGTTCCCAACTGACAGCTGCGGTGAAAGATACCAAAACAAGCATTAAAAGAGAGCATGGAGCTCCCCAGGTAGTCCAGCTAATCTTCACTGCTCAAGCTAAAACACCAAAAGAAATGCATCCATTTATTTGCAATGCTGTGCACAAATTGTCATGTTGCCTGTAAAACAGTGACTAGTTTTTAAAAGCAATTGTCGAAAAGGTCTTTAGTAACACACTGAGTTACGTTCCTACCTTTCTAAACCTGCCTGTTGGCTCAGCCATAGGTAACTATAAGATTTATCAACTATAAGATTTTTCATTATTGCACACCAACAAATGTATTCTCACTTGGCCATCTGGTGATAAACTATTGTCTTAAAAAGGTTTAGACAATAACATAACGTTTGACCTTTTACTTGCTCATTGCCATTTGCAAGTTCATTAAGAATTTTTGGACTTATTTCCCACCCCATATCCATCCCTGTAGACCTAATGCCCCTGTCCCACTTAGGAAACCTGAACGGAAACCTATGGAGACTTTGCGCCCACCCAAGGTTTCCGTGCGGTTCCCGGAGGTTGCAGGTGGTTGCCGGAGGTTGCAGGTAGTGGAAGCAGGTAGGGAGACTGACAAAAACCTCCGGGAACCGCACGGAAACATTGGGTGGGGCGCAAAGTCTCCAGAGGTTTCCGTTCAGGTTTCCTAAGTGGGACAGGGGCATTAAGATAGACACAATAAGCTGGAGTAACTCAGCGGGTACGACAGCATCTCTGGAGAACAAGACTAGGTGACGTTTCGGGTCGAGACCCTTCTTCGGACAGTGAGTCAGGGGAAAAGGAAACATCAGACGTAGACGGTGATGTAGTGAGATATAGTACAAACAAAGATATGCAAAATCAATGATAAAAGAAACAGGACATTGTTAGCTGTTTGCTAGGTGAGAACTAATACAGACAATAAGACTCAACAAGACGACTTGAAGCTGGTGCAACTTGGGTGGGGGAGGGAAGGAGAGAGAGGGCATGCTGGGGTTACTTAAAGTTAGAGAAATCAATATTCATACGGTACCACTGGGTTGTAAGCTGCCCAAGCAAAATATGAGATGCTGTTCCTCCAATTTGCGTTTAGATTCACTCTGACGATGGATAGAAAGGTCAGTGTGGGAATGGGAAGAGGAATTAAAGTGTTTGGCAACCGGGAGACCCAAGACCTTGCTGAATTCTCTTGCTCTAGATACATTTCAAGATTCTTTTTTCACACCTTCAGTTCTCCGTGACCATACAATTTTCTCGTAACATTACCCGCAACATAATAGTATTCTTCTTAGGCCAGCTTGCTGCTCCCCACCGCTTCTCTTTGGCAACTCTTCTATCAGTTAATATACATATGATCTCTTGCAACTCCAATTCTCATGATGTGCACTTTGCCAAAGTGTAGAAACAAAGAACTGCAGATGCTGGTTTATACCAAAGATGAGATGAGTTTCATTGAGTTAAGTTTAATTTTTATTGCCATGTGTGCTGAGGTACAATGAAAAGTTAAATGCTAACCAGTCAGCGGAAAGACAATACATGATTACAATCAAGCCTGCCACTGTATACAGATATAGGGAATAATGGGAATAACATTATTTAGTGCAAGATAACATCCAGTAAAGTCTGATCAAAGATAGTCTAATCGTCTCCAATTAGGTAGATAGTTGCTCAAGATTGTTCTCGAGTTGTTGCTCGGATGGTTCAGTCGCCTGATAACAGCTGGGAAGAAACTGTCCCTGAATCTGTCTGAAGAAGGGTCTCGACCCGAAACGCCTCCTATTCCTTCGCTCCAAACATGCTACTTCACCCGCTGAGTTTCTCCAGCATTTTTTGTCTACCCTGATTCTGGAGGTGTGCCTTTTCATACTTCTATACCTTTTGTCTGATGAGAGAGGGGAGAAGAGAGAATGGCCAGAATAGATCTCATCCTTGATTATGCTGCTGGCCCTGCCGAGGCAGCATGGGTATCAATTGAGACAATGAAAGAGAGTTTGGCTTGTGTGATGGTCTGGGCTGCGTCCACAATTATCTGCAATTTCTTGTGGTCTTAGATTGAGCTGTTCCCAAAACATGGTGTGATGCATCCTGATAAAATGCTTTCTATGGCACATCTGTAGAAGTTGATGAGATTTGTTGGGGACATGTCAAGCTTCCTAAGCCTTCTAAGGAAGTAGAGGTGTGATGTGCTTTCTTGGTCGTTTCTTCAACATGGGTGGTCCAGGAGGTTGTTGGTGATATTTACTTCTATGAATTTGAACTTCGGGGCCATCAATGTAAACTGGGGTGTGTGTACCGCTTCGCTTCCTGAAGGCGATCACTATCTCCTTTGTCTTGCTGACGTTGAGAGAAAGATTGTTGTCTCGACACCAGGTCACGAGGTTCTCAATCTCCTTCCTGTGCTCCCTCATCATTATTTGATATCCGGCCCATAATGGTGGTGTTGTCTGTGAATTTGTAAATTGAATTAGATTTGTCCCTGACTGCACAGTCGTGGCTGTACAAGGAGAAAGAAGGGGGCTGAAAATACATCCTTGTGAAGCATCAGGGTTGAGGATTATCGTAGAGGTTGATTTGTCCCCTATCCTCACTGATTGGGGTCTGTTGGTCGGGAATTCGAGGATCTAGTTGCAGAGATGAGTGCTGATTCCAAGTCCCACGAGTTTGGTGATGAGCTTGGATGGTATGATGGTGTTAAAGGCAGAGCTGTAGTCTATGAATAGGAGTCTGACGCAGAGGTCTCTCTTATCCAGGTGTTCCAGGGATGAGTGTAGGGCCAGGGCGATGGTATCGGCTGTGGACCTGTTGTGACGCTAGACGTACTGGAGTGGGTCAAAGCTGCTTGATAGATTGGATTTAATGCGTTCCATAACTATCCTCTCAAAGATAGACAGAATGTGCTGAAATAACTCAGCGGGTCAGGCAGCATCTATGGAGAAAAAGGATGGGTGACGTTTAGACTGAAGAAGGACCCTGACCTGAAATGTCACCCATTTTCTCCAGAGATGCTGCCCGACCTGCTGAGCTGCACCAGCACTATGTGTCGCTCTTTGTGAATTTTGCCATCTGCTTTATTGCAATTAAAGTCTTTCCAAGTCTCTTCTCATAGCTATCTTTTCACTTTTCCAAAATACTCCTACTTTGGTCTCCATTTATATCCAATATCCTACAAAGTACTCTCAAATATTCCATTGTATGTAAAGAGCTTTATACAAGTATAAGATATAAATACTGTGTTCACATTCAGTGCACTAGATGGCAATCTATTCCACTTTTATTAACACAAGGTATTATTCCATAAGTTATTTCTTTAGTAGCCTTAATTTAAAACCACATTGCCGACTATTCATTTATTTGTTCACATCTGCTTCACCAATTTCATACGTGGCTTTTAAAAATGTTGACCTTCGATCCAAACACAAAAATTCAAACCTTCTGCCATCTAATTGACTACAAATCTCAAGCTGTTGTTCAATAACGAAAGCAGGTTCAGTACAGGAAGTATTTTCATCCTGTAAATAAACATGGAGGGTGAGGGGCTGAGCACAAATTTTGTCTGACTTCTTGTATTATGTTTTGATACCAAAGATACAACTGATTTTCCTCATGGCTGGGACCCCCAAGTTACAGCCGTTCAGGTAATGGAAATCAACCCTCACGAAATTCACAAACTCCTATCCAAAAAGCATTTGACGGTACTGGGCCTGTATTCGCTGGAGTGAAGAAGAAAGAGGGGGGGGGGGGGGACGGGACCTCATTGAAACGTACTGAATAGTGAAAGGCATGGATTGAGTGGATGTGGAGAGGATGTTTCCACTAGTAGGAGAGCCTAGGATGAGAGGTGATAGCCTCAGAATTGAAGGTTCTTTTAGGAAGTAGATGAAGGGGGAATTTCTTTAGTCAGAGGGTGGTGAATCTGTGGAATCATTTGCCACAGAAGGCTGTGGAGGTAAAGTCAGTGGTTATATTTAAGGCAAATATAGACACCCCCTCCCCCAACACCATGCCCCCGGGAGTCTAATGTTGGGTTCAGCTGTTAAATAACTGCAGTGCTTCGTGTTGTCATTGTCAATAAAATGGCTAACTGTGAGAGGAAAACTCCCAGCTTGAACACATGTCCACATAACATGGGATTCAATGGGGGGAAAGGGAGCTGTGCTGCAGAAAATCACCACATAGACTGATTTCTAGGAACACAGCCACTCTGCAATATGAAGGTCGCCTGTAGTAGCAAAGTTTCAAATTATATCCCTCTTCTGAAAAAGATGTTGAAGGATTCATAGAATGAATTGATCATTATACACTTCCTATGCTACCCAAAGTAGATGAGAATTCCATTTAGTTTGCCAAAGTGAATGATTCCAAAGAAGACTAGTTATTACTGCAGAGAACCATTTCTGTACAGGCTTAGGAATTAACGAAATGAGATTTCATTCTTTCTATTAATCCTATCGCCCGGGTCCAATCTGATCTTCTGCACCCAGTTCCCGCTCAATAAAACTCCTATCAGCATCTAGCTGATCGTCAGATAATAAATATCTGTCTTGTTTCTGAACCAAAAATGATGGAGAGTTTTAAAGAGCAGCTGTGAGGACACAAGTTGCCAACAGCAATTATATTCCCTTACCTAGGGTGCACTGCACAATTGTGAACCAATGGTATGGATCTGATGGTGAGAAGCTACAAAATGTCATGCTGTATCTCTCCACAGTGCTGCAAAACATCATTCAGTAGCCTTGACAAAAAATGTGTTCAAGCTGTCCAGATTCACAATATTTAATTTCTGTTACTTCAAAACAAAATAGACTGTCACAGATCAGCATTAGCTGCCCAAACCATCATATTCACTAACTTACCCACCTCAGAAATAAACATCGCCCAGTTGGCACTGCAATAATTCACTTTGCTTATCAGCAACAAACTGAAGAACTGCTAGCATTTGGTGAGAGGGGCAATCAAAGCAAAGTACCAAACCAAAGAATTCACCCCCACCCCCCCGCCCCAACATCATCCTCCCCTCCCCTGTCACATAGCCAGCACTTGTTCTCCTGAAGGGATCGCCTCATCGGTTTCTGATGGATAGCGGCCTAAAATATCTCAGCTAAGTGACTTTTCTTAATACATGAGCCTCAACAGAGGAAGGCCACAGCTATTTATCACCAGGAGCGATGCAGGAAACAGACACCAAGCCTTCACTGCGTGTACACATGCAAACACTTGACAAAGACATCATGAAATAGTGTTCAGAAATGAGAGCCCTGACTGATCTATTCTTCAGTTTCTTAGCTTGTGCAAAATATCGTTTCAAAACTCTTACAAAAAATAGCTGAAAATCCTTTTTTCGATCAAAACATTATGGTAATTCTAGGCTATTATGGAATTTTGCACAGTGTTTGATGTGATATCTTTCCAAGGAGAGCTTTTGGTCCATGGCACACAATTCTTCCATCCACATTTAGAGAACATATGCTGCAGTATCTCTGCTGAAAGAAACTATTTGTTAAATAAAAGAAAACCTTCAATTTATAGTTAAGTGCAGGAGAAATCTAAACAAATGTAGGCTTCAACATTCGTTAAGATCTTTTACTTCAGTGCCAATTTCCTTCATTAACCCTTTATTCCTTGTATCACTTTATGTCTAAAAAAATCTCTGCCTTAAATATACTGAGGGCCACCTCAGTCCATTTGAGGAGAGAATATAAATGACTCACTTCACTCTGCATGACAACATTTCTTCCCATTGCTGCCCAAAGTGACCTAGTACTTTTTTTGAGATAGCTTCCCTGCATCAATCCAATCAACCTCTGGAATGCGATCATCCCTCATCCTTCTAAATGAAAGACATACTGAAAGGGGTACTGATTGGGGATGATCAGCCATGATCACATTGAATGGCGGTGCTGGCTTGAAGGGCCGAATGGCCTACTCCTGCACCTATTGTCTATTGTCTATTGCCTATACCGTAATTAGCACAGTTCTGTTAATCTTTCTTTATAATCCACCAGCTAATAGTAGAAACATTATATTTAAGGCTGACATTCCTCAGGTGAGGGTAGGAACGGGAGGATAGGGCCAATGAACGCATTGCTGAGGAATTAGTGCATGGGGCTGGGATCCAGATTTTTAAACCACTGGTATCTCTTCCACGATACAATACAATACGATAGAACTTTATTTATCCCAGGAGGGAAATTGATCTGCCAACAGTCAAAAAACACGAGGTACATGAAACATTAAATTGAAGTGATGAGTGGAATATCCAGGATTGGGGAAGTGCAATGATAGGGGTGGGGAAGGGGGGAGGGGAGTCAGTCTAGCCCATGACAGAAGGGGGAGGAGTTGTACAGTTTGATAGCCACAGGGAAAAAGGACCTCCTGTGGTGTTCTGTGTTGCATCTTGGTGGAACCAGTCTGGTTGCATCTGAACTGGGGGGGGGGGATCCAATATCCTGGCGGGCAGGTTTGCTAGTACTCCACTGGTGGGTTGAAACTAGATTGGGAGGGGGACAGATCCAATGCAAGACATGGGTGGCTGGAAGTTGGTATGGGAGTTGATGAAAGACAATTTGGTGGACAGATTAGGCAGGAGAACTGTAGAATGTGTGTGTGTGTGTGTGTGTGGGGGGGGGGGGGTTGTTGGATTAAATTGCATTTATTTTAGTGTGAGTGACCTGACAGGTAAGGCATGGTATGGATAGGTATGTGTGCCTGGGACGTTGTGGCCATTATGGAAACCTGGGTAAGAGAAGGACAGGACAGACAGCTTAGTGTTCCAGAATACAAGTGTTACAGGAGAGATGGAGGTGGGAGAGGGGGTGGAGGGTAAAAGAGGAGCGGATGATGCTTTATTGATTAAGGAGAATGTCACTACAGTAGTCCAGATAACATTACTGATGGTTCCTCCAGAGAGACTATATGTAGCAATGTTACAAAATTTTGAGATTTTAAAAATCAAGTCTGTAATTTATCCCATCAGATAAAGCATAAAAATAAGTTTAATTTGACATCTAATTCACTTTCATATCTCAAGTATTTAAAAAGTTATGGCCATTTTCATACTCGGAAATGAGCATCTTGTTCCCTATTGATTTTCTATGGACATAACAAAAAAGTTGTGATCGTGAACAGTCAAAAGCCCATAACTTTCTTAAAAATTAAGAGAACTGAATGAAATTTTCAGTTATCATAGATTGAAGCATTCTGAAACAAATATAAAATAATCTTACTTGGATGACCTGAAATTAAAGCATATAATTAGTTAGTTACCTAATTGTAGCTAATTTCAGACTTCAATTACTAGATCTCAACATCTATCCATTTCTTAATAAATGATTAACATTTTTAAATAGCCTAAATGTCCAAATAATATTCACAAATAATTCACAATAAAACATGATTTTAAAATCTCATTTACATTAATTTATAGGCCAAATGGAAGGAATTCAGTGTTCAATTGCTGTAAATAAATGCCCATTTAAATCAGCTTTCTAGCGGGATCCTGTGGAACGCGCTGGTTTAGAACGTTCACATTGCGGTAGATTTGTGCCTCAAATGCCGAGAAAAATACTGCGCGATATAATGGGCCCAAATTGAGCTACTCGCAATATTAAATTTTGTATAAAAGGATCTTTAGAAGCCCTTTTGAATGTAAAAATATACAACCTACCTTCTGCTATTTTCTTTATGAGACCCTGCGGTTGCTGACGCTCGCGGGTTTAAAGATTGATTTTTAAACTACTATAACTATTATTCAAGGCCTTTAAACCTAATAATAGCTTTTGCGACGGGGTCTTCCAGCGATTTTTCGTTAATAATTAACTAGGCTGAACATTTTCGATTGGAACAGCTTAGAGAAAATCGCGTTTTAAACCCGCCCCCTCTAAACGGCGCCAAAATCGCGCACAACCTCAGCGGCAGATATTCAGCGACGCTTCAGGTAGGCTTTGCAACATACCTACTATATGAGTGGAACTGAGAAATGAAAAGGGGATGATCACCTTGTTGGGAGTGTCAACGAGAATTAGAACTATGCCAGGAGATAGCAGGCAGCTGCAAAACTAATAAGGTTGGCATAGTAGGTAGGGAATTTTTAATTTATAAATATAGACTGGGACTGTCTTTGCGCGAAGGGCTTAGAAGGGGTGACATTTTTTAAATGTGTTCAGCAAAGTTTCCTCAGGCAATATATAAGAGGGCCCTATATGGTAGAGGGCAAAGCTTGATCTAGTCTTAAGAAATCTTGATTAGTATGGGTGTCAACGGTTACGGGGAGAAGGCAGGAGAATGGGGTTAGGAGGTAGAAATAGATCAGCCATGATTGAATGGTGGAGTCGACTTGATGGGCCGAATGGCCTAATTCTGCCCCTATCACTTATGACCTCAGGATGGGCAAGTGACTGAAGTGTCCATGGAGCAGTCTTTTAGGACCAGTCTATTAGCTTTAAAATAGATATGGATAAAGACAAGAACCAGAGGACATAGGTTTAAGTCAAGATGGGAAAGAACATTTATAATTCAGAATTGGGGCAAGGCCAACTTTGATGGTTTTAGACAGCAACTTGCTAATGTTGATTGGAGTAGGTTGTCTGAAAAAGGGGTTTGTTTTTTAAAGTGTGATTACAAGTATTCAGGGCAAGCATGTTCCTGCTAGTGTGGAAGGAAAGGAAGATGGGCGGAAGGAAGCTTGGATGACGAGAGAAATTGAGGCTACGATCAGGAAAAAGAAGGGGGCATGGGACAGGTGTAGGCAGCTGGGATCAAGTGTATCCCTGGAGGAATTTCAGGAACTGAAGAGCTTACTTGACAAAGAAATGAGGAGGGCAAATGTGGGCCAGGAGATAGCTCTGGCAGATAATAGTAAGGACATTTCAAAGAGATTTCATGTGTATATCGGGAAAGAAGGTAACTAGAAAGAGAATAAGGCCCCTCAGAAAACAAAGTGTGGAGCCACAGGAGATGGGCAAGGTCCTCAATCAGTTTTTTGTCTCTGGTTTTCCTGTGGAGAAAGACATGAACACTGGAGAACTGGAGACAGTTAATGGAGATGTCTTGAGGACCATCTGTGTTATGGTCGAGGAGGTGCTCAACGTCCTGAGGCTTATGAATATCTGAACGGATATATCTGAGGGCACTGAGGGAAGCCAGAGAGGAAATTGCACTGTCCTGGCTGAGGTATAGGAATTATCACCAGAGGCGTCGGAAGACTGTAGGGCCGTTAATGTTGTGACTCTATTTAAGAAAGACTGCATGGAAAAGTTGTGAGGGAGGGGGGAAGAACAAAGGGGGAACTGGCGCGGGGGACGGGGGGGAAGGGTGGAATTTGTGACTTTGTATGCACCCTTTATGGGCATTGCCCTTGGCACGGCATGCAAGCAAAGAAAATCACTGTGACTTGTCATATGTGACAATAGAGTGTTCAATTCAATTCAATTCATTCAAAATCAAAATGAATGCAACATTTAAAAAAACAGTTTTCTGAACAACATGCATGTATGTAACATTTGAATTGTCTTTTATAGTATTAAATACATATTTCAGAGGCCCCAGTGTTTCCCTGAAGCTTGAACGTGTGTTGGTCAGTGTGGCTGAGTCCTGACTTGTTGCCATGTACTTAATTGCCCAGGACGCAACAATAAACAGTTGAATGGCAGCAGTGTTATTTATTCAGTATTTCTACTTGATTCTGTGTACCATTCCTCAAAATAATTTGGACAAAGTAGAGAAAAAATGTCAAAAGTCTAAACGAGGTAATATATATACGAGAAATTCTTTGCTTTTGATGATAAGAGATAGGTACACATAAATGGCAGTGCAGTGTTGTAGTCCTGTTGCAGCTTTTATTTCACCCATATTGAAGCTACGGCAAAAAAAAACACAACAACACCTCTCCTTTCTCGGGATACTAAGGAAGCTCGACATGTCTCTACTGACTCTTATGGACTTCTACAGATGCACCATAGAAAGCGTACTGTTGGGTAGTATTACATGTATAGGAAAGAACTGCAGATGCTGGTTTAAACTGAAGATAGACACAAAAGACTGGAGTAACTCAGCGGGACAGGCAGCATCTCTGGAGAGAAGGAATGGGTGACGAATCGGATCGAGTCTGAAGAAGGGTCTCAACCCGAAACGTCACCCATTCCTTCTCTCCAGAGATGTTGCCTATCCCGCTGAGTTACTCCAGCTCTTTGTGTCTATCTTCGGGTTGGATGGCATGTTGGTTTGGGAACAGCTCTGGACAAGACGACAAGAAATTGCAGGGAGCTGTGGAAGAAGCCCAGTCCATCACACAGACGAGACTCCGCACCATCGACTCCATCTTCACTTCATGCTGCCTCGGGAAGACGGCCAACATAACCAAGGACCTTCTTCACCCTGGTCATTCCCTCTTCCCCTTGCTCCCAATCAGGCAGAAAGCTTGAAAGCACTACAACAAGAATCTCTGTTATCTTCCTCTCTGCTATCAGGATTCTGAACAGTCCTCCCTCACACTAGAGGGTACACCTATATACATAAACCTACCTAGTTGCAGACATTGGACTTTAAACTGAGAATAATGCCGCAAACTATATATTGCATTCTGGTATTTTTCTCTTTGCTCTAGTTGTTGTTCTTGTGTATGGCTTGGTTCTCCTCGTGTATAACATGTTCCGATTCAATTGGATAGCACACGAGCAAAGGTATTTCACTGTAGCAGTACAGATGACAATAATACCCCAATATCAATTTTCTAATCAGCCCTCTCAAGAGTTAGATAAAGAGGTGAGTGGTGGCTGGGGCTAGGGTTGCTGAAGGAAGCCTTGCTCATGCTGATGCTTCAGATCTCAAAACATTTGAATTTTGAAACAAAATAATGATCGCCTGCACTGCATTCACTTAGTAAACGGCCACGCTGATGGTATATAGATAGTTCATGTATTGGAGATATTTTTGGAGATAACATTGCTTCCTGATTCTAATCCAGATTAAGGCGGGCAGCAGAGGTTATAATTCCTTTTTCTCATTCAACTATTTTTTTCAAAGTTAAACAATTAAAATAAATAAAGCTTTGGGAGGATCAAATGGGAAAACAATGCTAAAAATGAGTTGGGAGTTAGGGGAGTTAGGGAGTTGACAGACAAAGGTTTAATAACAGAGAGGAGGAGGGGAGATATGACTGGAAGATTAAAATGGGTAACAGGAAGATGAAGTTGTAAAGGACACAGCGGAAAAGATGAAAACTAGAGTCATACAGTATGGAAACAGGCCCTTTGGCCCAACTTACCCATACAAGCCAACAATGTCCCTGCTACTCTAGTCCCACCTGCCTGCACTTGGTCCATATCCCTCTAAACCTGTCCTATCCATGTACCTGTCAAACTGTTTCTTAAACGATGGGACAGCCCCAGCCTCAACTACCTTCTCTGACAGCTTGTTACATACACCCGCCACGCTTTGCGTGAAAAAGTTACCTCTCGGATTCCTATTAACTCTTTGCCCCTTCACCTTGAACCTACATCCTCTGGTCCTCGGCTGAGAATGGAAAGAGAGCAATGTTGTCTTATCTTCAACAAGCCAAGTTTACTCTGCCAGATTCCATTGCAGCCATTGATACGTAGAATTAAAAAACATACACGAGGAAATAGCGCATGGCTTTAAACTGGGGATTGGCGTATCCAGGTCCAGTTGTCCCCCATTCTTAAACCCCACTTTGCATGGCCATCCATATCATTGTACTGGGTCTCAACCCCCACTGTGAAAGTCACAAGAGACTGAATCACAAGAAATTAAAATTCTAACACACTTGTGTATTCCTGTCAACGTTTTCATGTGAATCATAATGTCCACATTTAAAAAAGAAACTGCCAATTAAACCAGTGTAATCACATCCTCTCTGATAGTTAAGATGCCATAGGACTGCCTTTGAGAGGAGGGTATAATTGCAGCATCATAAGCTTACACTGACCTTATCTATTATAAATGTTGACCTGGAGCTTCCTAATAGAAACAAGTGACAAGTATGTGCATAAAGTGTAATATATGTTTATTAATTACCATAACCCTGTAAATACAGCGATGTGTGCATTTGAAAACTGCTCAAATCATATTTTGGGAATAGGTAATGTGAGTTGTGTGATAAGGTTGGGCCTGATCTTTGTATTCGGTGTCAGCTCAAGATTGATGTTGACCAGGGCATGTGTGGGATTCTATTCTTTTATGCGAATTACTTGATAGATTGATTTACAGGTGCATTCCAGATAAAATGTGAATGTTCCTACATTTTGAAGGTCACGAAGGCCATTAGTTGAACAAAACTGTACTGTTGCGTAATTATAAGAACATCTGTAGAATTGATTTTGAAACACGATGCATCAGGAAACATTTCCAATGAGCACTGATGCAAATTATACATTGATGTTTTAAACCCAAATTTATTGCAGCATAAATAGTAATGATGTGATATTTACGAGTTGCTATTTTACTGATGTTCTGGGTTCAACTTTTCACATGGGAAATATTTGTGGGTTTCTGGGCATGGCACAGAGTGGAGCTCAATCTAATTGTATTTTTCCATCAGTACATCAGCCATTGACCACCTTGTAGAGTTTACTGTTTCAGTTTGGGCTATCCTACCACCTGCAAGTGAGCAGACTGCCTACAATATGATATTTGTGGAATCATTATAAATAATAACCACAACAACTGGCTTTCAACATTGAGTATTGAGTGCAGGAGTCGGGACATCATGTTGCACCTGTACAAGACATTGGCGATACCACACTTGGAGTACTGTGCACACCTCAGGTGCCCAGCTGTATGAAGGATGTCATTAAGCTGTGAAGGGTGCAGAAAAAAAATCACTAGGATGTTACAGGGACTGGAAGGCTTGAGTTATAGAGATGCAGGATAAATCAAGACTTTTTCTCCCGGAGCGGAGGAAACTGAGCGATGACCATATAGAGGTATCTAAAATCATGAAGGGTGTAAATGTTGAACAAACAGCCAGTTTTTTTAATCAAGATAGAGGAGTCTAAAACTAGAAGACATAAATTTAAAGGGAGAGGGGAAGGATTTGAAAGGGACCAGATGGACAACCTTTTCACACAGAGGATGGTGGGTATATGAAGGTATAATTTAAAATGTTTAAAAATATTTGGACAGGAACATGGATAGGAATGATTTAGAAGGATATCAGCCATACAAAGGCAAATGGGACTAACTTGGATAGACATCATGGTCTGCATGCGTGATGAGGTTCGAAAGGCCTACCTCCATGCTGAATGACTCTATATCTCAATCCTGAGGTCTTCTCTACTGAGGATAGTATCTGACCTAATAAACTCTGTGAAACAGATGAAGAATGTCCAAGAAGTAGGCTGTTGGATAGATATTTTGGTAATGATAAATTTGTAATATTTTTGTCATGATAATTGTTCGTTCACCAGTCACACTGTCTATCCCTGGCATTACAATGAGGAAAATAAATTAGTGTGCAGTATTATTAGTAACTCATCAATTTTATTATATGGCTGGTACACAAAAATGCTGGAGAAACTCAGCGGGTGCAGCAGCATCTATGGAGTGAAGGAAATAGGCAACGTTTCAGGCCGAAACCCTTCTTCAGACATTATATGGCTGGTTGACTCACATGGTAGATACATGTTTTGTATTGTTAAGTATTTTATTATAGAAATATTTGGGTGTGAGAAATTGCCTGATTAATCTTAAACTGCATAGCAGAAAAATAACTGAGATTGTCGTTCTAGATTGTTATCCAGCAGATTCTGTGAGTAGTGTGTGTGCCAAGGTTCGATGAGAACATGTTCCTGATCCTCATTGTGATTTTATTGCTACCAAACATTAAGGAAACACTAAGGGTTCCGAAGAAGGGTCTCGACCCGAAACGATCACCCACTCCTTCTCTCCAGAGATGCTGCCTGTCCCGCTGAGTTATTCCAGCATTTTGTGTCTATCTTCGGTTTAAAGCAGCATCTACAGTTCCTTCCTACACACCAAGGATATTGTGACTGGTACGATGAACTGAATATTGCCCCATATTTGTTTACCTGTGCCCATGTAAAGAATGAATGGCTTTGGATGAAAAGAGGAAGAGAGGCATTGAGGAGAAATTTAAAAAAAATGCCAGCCAGAAAATGGTCTGCCATCAAATGAAAGATCACTGGGACCACCTATCTGAAACATCAGTCACTGTTCTTATACAGTTGGACTCATCAGCTTTGGTAGCACACTCCACCACCCTTATAATATCATAATCCACAACCCGTTGTTGCCTCCATCTGATCTCCCAGAATCTGCCGCTGTCTCCATCCTTCCCTCCCCCACCTGACTCTATCTGCCAATCGACCCCTTCTCATCTGGATTTACCGACCGCTTGCAGGCTCCCCCCACCTCATCTCTTTTTTTCCAGCCAGTAGGAGCCCTCTACTCTTTTAGTCCGGATGAACAGTTCAGGCCCACAATGTTGACTGTCCGTTTCTCTCCACAAATGCTTCTCAACCCGGTGAGGCCCTCCAGCCGAATGTATGTTGTTCCAGATTCCAACATCTGCAGCCTCTTGTGTCTCCTCTGATTCACTCTGGATGCATTAGTTAAATGAGAAGAAATGAAATGAACTATGAATTTTTGAATGGCAAAACATGAAGACAGACACAAAATGTTGGAGCAATTCAGCGGGTCAAGCAGCATCTCTGGTGAAAAAGAATAGGTGACGTTTCGGTTTGAGACGCTTCATCAGACTGAAGAAGGGTCTCATCCGAAACGTTACTTATACCTTTTCTCCAGAGATACTGACTGACCCGTTGAGTTACTCCAGCTTTTTGTGTCTATCTTCGGATTAAACCAGCATGAAGTTCCTTCCCACACATCAGTACATGAAGGATCTACCCATAACAAAGTCTACATTTGTTCCACTTGTTTTTAACCAAAATCTAGAAAATGTCTGAAGCACATCTTTAACTGAAATTGGCAACAGATGTATTAGATGCTGAGCATTGAATAGAATCATTAGGATCTGTTAATGGATCAAACAATCAGAATCATAAATTCATTGGTCATTATAAAATTTGCAGTCTTAAACAATCAATGAATAGGAAAATGCATTATCAGATCAGAACATAACCACACTAGCTACAGAGCAAATCTATATAACTAAAAGTCTCACCTTGACCACTTCCTATCTGCGCTGTATATTGATTTTAGAAAAAACTCTAACCTATAACGCTATGATTTTGGCCATCTTACTCATAGTCCTCCTCCGCTGAGGCAGCCCCGAGGACCTTTCCGATCGATTAAAAATAATAATGTTATGAGTGTTTAAAAAATCTTGAGATCAGCTGATTGGTCCTCTAGCCTGTCAATCGCCATGATGAAGGTAACGGGGGGGGGGGGGGGGGGGGGGACTTGCAATAAATGATTTGTTAGCCCTTAATGGAAATGAAATGAGTTGGCCTGCCCTGTGCTTGACACTGCAGTGGAAACGGAAATTAAATGAAAATGCAATGAGCTGTTTGGCCTGCCCAGTGCTTGAAACTGCAGTGGAAATGGAAATGAAATGAAAATGCAATGAGCTGTTTGGCCTGCCCTGTGCTTGAAACTGCAGTGGAAATGGAAATGAAATGAAAATGCAATGAGCTGTTTCGCCTGCCCTGTGCTTGAAATTGCAATGGAAATGGAAATGAAATAAATGCAATGAGCTGTTTGGCCTGTGCTTGAAACTGCAATGGAAATGGAAATGAAATGAAAATGCAATGAGCTGTTTGGCCTGCCCTGTGCTTGAAACTGCAATGGAAATGGAAATGAAATGAAAATGCAAACAGCTGTTTGACCTGCCCTGTGCTTGAAATTGAAATGGAAATGGAAATGGAAATGGAAATTAAATGAGTTGTTTGGCCTGCCCCATACTTGAAATCGAAATGGAAATGAAATTAAATAAGTTGTTTGGCCTGCCTAAAACCACTAATTTCGGCCCACAAGGCCCCTATTAGCCGAGAAACCAGTCCGTTTTGCACAAAATGCCCGCATTATCCCAGGAGGAGCATTTTGGCTCAAAGGTCCAGAAAAAGTGCCTTTCACTGAGATTTCACTCTTTTTCTTAAGTCCCTTTGGCCCATCAGGCCTGTACTAGCCCAGGAGGAGACCCTTTGGCCCATCCGCAAGTATTCCCCCTGCAAGTATTAAACCTCACCACAGTATTTTTATCCCTCCCTTCATTGGCACCCTGTGACATCCAGGCCAGGATAGACATTCCTTCTTCATTGCTGTGATCTGCAGAAAAATGTCTAAAATTGATTCCCCACCCTCTCCCCCTTCTCACTCAAAGAGTCTCTCACCTGTTTTGGGCAGAATTTCTGGCAGTTTCTGAGCTGCCAGCCCCCCAGGCCTGAGTGACTGAGCTGCCAGCCCACCAGGCCTGAGTGACTGAGCTGCCAGCCCACTAGGCCCTGAGTGACTGAGCTGCCAGCCCACTAGGCCTGAGTGACTGAGCTGCCAGCCCACCAGGCCTGAGTGACTGAGCTGCCAGCCCACCAGGCCTGAGTGACTGAGCTGCCAGCCTAAGAATCCATTTGGCCCACCATGTCCATACTAGGCCTCTGGAAACCAGTCCCTTCGGCCCACAACACCCATACTACCACTCCAGATACCCCCCCTACCTCCCCCCACTGGCCACCAATATTGGAATTGATGGAGAGGTGGAATATCGCGTTGGGGGACCCGTGTGAACATGGGACCCAAAGGGTCCCACTTAGTCTAGTATTTAATAAAATTGAACTATATTGAACAAGTGGCTTAGAGTCAGAGAATCATAGAGTCCTAGATGATGCAGTGTGGAAACAGGCCCTTCGGCCCAACTTGCCCACACCGGCCAACATGTCCCTGCTTCTGAGAAAGAATTTTTGAGTTCTTTGCCCTTGACCATTTTGCAATTTTGCAATGATATCAAGCATGCATTCATTCTCATAAACATGGTGTGTATATTTAGTCACATTCTAATCATGTTCTACATGTATTGGAAAAATGCTCAT
Organism: Amblyraja radiata; assembly: GCF_010909765.2. Taxonomy (NCBI): domain Eukaryota; kingdom Metazoa; phylum Chordata; class Chondrichthyes; order Rajiformes; family Rajidae; genus Amblyraja; species Amblyraja radiata. The sequence goes on along the minus strand of NC_045963.1, from coordinate 10,620,950 downwards.
ATAAAATCTTTAAACCCAACAAGAACCACTACATATCCCTTGATGTTAATGATGGCCACTGCCAGCCTGAAACAGTTAGTTGCTTTGTTGGTGTCACTTTTTATTTTGTTTCCTTCCCATATTAATTCCTCGCTGTGTTTACTTTAATATCTGGGGATTTCGCCACTTGGAATGCATATTTTTCTTAATTGTATCACCTTGTGGTATAAGTATGTCAGTGGGAAAATTTGCAAGCGATTAGGAGTGAGCATTTCAATGACTGAACGTATGAGATACATACCCGTATTGGATGTGATTGTGATCTTTTAATATGCAGTCATTGACCCAGGGTTGTTACTATCTATTATCACATATAATGTAACTCTTTATGATTAAATGATGATGCCCAGCTGAATGCTATGATTGCAAAGGATTAGATTATGTCAGAACGGTAATAAACATAAAATGCTGCTAATGTGTGGCTAATGAAATCTGGACATGAACAAGTTTATGAATTGATATAATTCATTCAAGTGTTTTAACTGAGCTGCTGGTTCTAGTAATAATTCAAAACCTTAGCAGGGTTCAGTGATTAGGTGGTAGACTAATTTGCTACAAAAGTCAATGAATTTTCATCGTCTCAGGCTATCATACGCAGCATGGCTGATTGCATTAGAACTATACAAAGCAGCTCTCATAAATATATTTATTAAGCTTAATATCCTTTGAGATGATAGGACAGATGTTATCACTGCAGCAAATGCACAATTAATCCTTTTTCATCTATTGTATGTATAAAAATAAAGATACCATAAAGTTCACTCTGGGAATTAGATATAAAGGTTTTCAAAATTTAAAATAAATCAAAAAGCAGCTAATGGAAAATTAGCAACATGGTGGGGAGAGCTTGATTAAAATGCCTAAAAATGCTGAATTACTGAATCTGTTAGTTTCCTTCCTCTCCCTATAAATGTGAAGGAATGAACGGGCCATGCAGTATCAGTTTCAGCTGCCGTTCAATGGAAGAAAACAAGTTCCAGAGTAAAATGTAAGAGGTGCATCTACATGCTGTTATAGGATATTAATCCACCAGCCTAGGACTACTCCAGCCTGCATTCATCTTTTTCCATTTTGAAAGGTTATTTTTACATTCCTAATTCTGATTTTGTTTTTGAAGGCTTTTCAGTGAAGCGATTCCTTTGCAAGAAAAAATATCATTGATGGTTAATATACATTTGATTGTATTTTATATGTGAAAACAGAAGTTTGTGCACCTTACCTTTTTATATGAATTTAAAAATAATCATTCAAAATGGAAAAAAGATGAAGGCAGGCTAGGGTAGTCCAAGGTTGGTGGGTTAATATCCTATAACAGCATGTAGAAGTTACCTTGCATGCTCATTCTGCTCTTCATATAGGATCCCCAATGGATGGCCTCAGTACTCAGCACTATCTGGATAGTCCCTCTCCATTTTCAGTGCTCCTAGGCCAGACCTTCTCTGGAGTTAGTGGAGATAACACATTTATCCGAGGAATCTTTGAGCACATGCTTGAGTCTTTTTCTCCCCATACCTGGTAATCTGATTCCACAACAGAGATAGGCATAGAGTGTCTGTTCGGAGAGACTGGGTCAGGTCGGTCATATGTATATGGGGCCTCATTATTGGGGGTGTTGGCCAGGAAGATGATTCTGATGTTAATTCACACAAACCAACCTCCCTTCTATTGATAGACACAAAAAGCTGGAGTAACTCAGCAGGACAGGCAGCATCTCAGGGGAGAAAGAATGGGTGACGTTTTGGGTTGAGACCCTTCTTCAGACTGTAGTCTTCAGTCTGAAGAAGGGTCTCAACCCAAAACGTCGCCCATTCCTTCTCTCCAGAGATACTGCCTGTCCTGAACTGAACGGTCCTCTCATCAGCTAGAGTGCAGGCCTGACCTCCCATCTACATCATTGGAGAACTTTGAATTATCTTTAACCCAACTTTAACAGATTCTATTTTGCACTAAATGTTGTACCCTTTATCCTTTATCCGTGCACCATGGCTGGCTTGATTTTATTCATGTATCAACACAAGGAATCAACATGCCCAACCATTATATTCAGTTTAAAGACTTGCCTGTTACTCAGTAGCAAATGTCAAGATCCATCATTAGTTTGTGAATTATGGTCATCCAATCATCATTGTGAGATTACTGGTGTGATCCATTAATTCCTTCACACTGAAACAACCATTTATGGTCTCGAGCCAAAACGTCACCCGTTCCGAGATTCTGCCTGTCTTGCTGAGTTACTCCAGCATTTTGGGTCTATCTTCCGTATATAGCCAGCATCTGCAGTTCCTTCCTACACATTTATGCTGTATCAGGTTCTTGAATATTTTGCATGGGCAGTAATTGAATACAAGGCATTTAACCTTCCAAACAAGAAGGGAGAAATAGGAGAAATATGAGAAACAAAACCACACAGAGAAAGCCACAGAACAATCATTTCAGGGTATGTGCAGGGAGAAGAGTGAATTTTCTAGTAAGTTACAATTAACCAATGGGATAATGTAAAAGATCCATTATTCTAGAATTCTGTCCAATTAACATTCCCTCTGGCTTCCCAGTTGGAGATTTTAGTGGTGGTGGAATGCCACAATTAACCATATTAAAATTGCAATCCTGTTTTATTTAAGCATGCACACAGTTTTCTAAAAAAAGAAGAAAATCACAGCTTCTGACGAAGGGTCTGATGAAGGATCAGGTTCTGACAAAGGGTCTCCAATCTGGAATGTTAACTGCTTCTATTTCCACAGATGCAGTCTGACTTACTAGGCGTTTCCTGCACATCTGCTTTTATTCCAGAAATGTTATGTCTGTATAGAGCTCAAACACCTTCCTGGCTTTATGCAATGACTGCACATGATGCTATTTATGATCTAATAGTTAAAAAGCCATGCAATCCCTGCAACATTTTGAGGCTTTCTTTAAGTCATGTGTGGTTTTGTTTCTCCTATTTCTCCCTTCTTATTTGGAAGGTTAAATGCCTTGTATTCTATTACTGCCAGGAACAATTACTGGGACATATACAGTATGTTGTTCTATCAGACGTCCACCCCCTTTGGTTGTAACTGCAGAGGATAAAAAAAGAGAAAGTGTGTAGGGTTGCTCAGAGGTGTGAATTTGCACAGAAGCAGCTGTGTATTTGCATCTGCCTTAGCCTAGGACTTTCCTCATGGAGTGAGTTACCTGGCTGCCTGCAGCATTTCAGGAAGCTGTTTGTTAGGAATAGCATGATATTTCAGTAGCTTCTTCCCTGATGATATTAGTTAATTTAGTTTATTGTCACGTGTACCGAGGTAAAGTGAAAAGGTTTTGTTGCATGCTAACCAGTCAGCAGAAAGACAGCAAAGTCCGATCAAGGATAGACCGATGGTCACCAAAGAGGTAGATAGTAGTTCAGCTCTGCTCTCTGGGTTTGGTAGGATGATTCAGTCGCCTGATAATAGCTGGGAAGAAACTGTCCCTGAATTCGGTGGTGTGCTTTTTCACATTTTGCCTGATGGGAGAGGGGAGAGGAGGGAGTGGCCAGGGTGCGACCCCGCTTTGATTATACTGCTGGGCTTAGCCAGGCAGCGTGCGGTATAGATGGAGTCGAGAAAAGACCAGGACCAGTCAGGGCCAGCTGCAAATGACCTCAGGCAGAATGGTGCCAGGCAGGTCCATTCTTGGATACGGAAGGTGGGATCTCAAGAGAAACAATGTGGAGAACTGTGCAACTGTGGAATTTTACTTAAAATTAGAAAATTCAATGTTCAACCCGCTCTATTGAAAGCTACCTTATTTCATGGTTGTTATTAGCAGCAGTTGACTTAAATGAAATAACTTTTGCAATTTTCAGAGTGATATTTGAATTCTCCGCTGGGTTCATTGAATTGCTTCTGGGGTACTAGAACAAATTTGTTATTCTCATAGGGGACGGTTGGAAGCAAGGAGGTTCCTGAGGGAAAGTAACGAGGCTTAGGAGCATTTTATGGCCAAGATGCCCAAGAGAAGCAGGATCATTAAAGTGCAGGGGTTGAGAAGGTATGGAAATGAGCTTTCATGACTGTGGTCTATAAGGACTAATGCCTCGGAAAGGGTAGGGAGGAAAATGATGTAAATCAAAACAAATAAGCATAAATTGGGGCAGAATAATCAGGTACAATCAAGTTGAATATAGTTGTCGTAATAGTAGCAATGTTACAAAATTTTGAGATTTAAAAAATCAAGTCTACAATTTATCCCATCAGATAAAGCATAAAAATAAGTTTAATTTGCCACCTAATTCACTTTCATATCTTCAGTATTAAAAGAGTTATGGCCATTTTCATACTCGGAAATTAGCATCTTGTTCCCTATTGCTTTTCCCTGTTGCTTTGACTTAACACAAAAGCTGTGATCGAGAACAGTCAAAAGCCCATAACTTTATTAAAAATTAAGAGAACTGAAAGACATTTTCAGTTATTATAGATTGAAGCATTCTGAAACAAATATGAAACAATCTTACTTGGATGACCTGAAATTAAAGCATATAATTAGTTAGTTACCCAATTGTAGCTAATTCCAAAATTCAATTACTAGATCTAAACATCTATCCATTTCTTAAGAAAAGATTAACATTTTTAAATAGCCTACGTGTCCAAAGAACATTCACACAAGCATTCACAATAAAACATGATTTTTAAATCTCATTGTCATTAATTTATAGGCCAGATGGAAGGAATTTAGTGTTTAATTGCTGTAAATTAATGGCCATTTAAATCAGCTTGCGAGTGGGATTTTGTGGAACGCGCTGGTTTGGAACGTTGTGATTGCGGTGGATTTGAGCCCCATGTCGGCATGAAAAATACTGCTGGTTCGGATGACCCCCAAGTCACCTTCTCACAACTTAAAATTTTGAATAACGGGATCTTAAGAAGCACTTTTTAATGTAAAAATAAACAGCCTACCTTGCCTTATCCCCTACGTGATATCCGTCCCGTTGTCAGCGTTCGCGGCTTTAGAGGATGATTTTTAATCTACTATAGCAATCCAATTTAGTTTAAAAATAACTGCAGCGTACGAATGTCGCAGCAATTTTTCGTCAGCAACTAAGCAGGCTGAACAACCTCGATTTCAATAGCCTAGAGAAAACGCCGTTTTAAACCCGCCCCCCTCTCAAAGGCGCCAAAGTCGCGCACACGGGCAGTGACAGAACTGCAGCGCCGCTGAAGGTAAGTTTTGCAACATACCTAGTAATAGAACCTAAATACTTACATTTGTGGATGTATCAAATGTGTAAATAATTGGAATCCCAAAGTGGCGTTTGTCAATAGCCTCCACATAAGAACCATTTTGGTCTGTTGCTGCGCGACTAATGTAAAAGTTCTGTGCACCAAAAACTAGTGTATTACTCAGATATTCAGGGGTGAAGCCAGCCTACTCTCAGGACTGACTAAGATCATCGCTTCCAAGCCCGTCTCCCACCCCCACACAAATCTTAAGCTTAATAACCACGATTACAAATGATTGCAGGAATAATATTTTCTCTTGTTAATGACTGCTCTGCACTTTCAAGCTGCATATATAAGTACCGGCAAATGAGAATATGTAAAATATGTAGCCCTGCGCTCTATAAACTGTCAATAAATTTAAAAAGCACATAACATACTGAACATTACACATTTGTAATAATAGGATGTCAGAATAAATTCCAGAACCAATTGAATATGTCCTGATTAATACGATCTCTTAATCAAGGGGAAAAAATGTTAATGCTATCATTTTGGACAGGTGTGAAAATGCCTCTGTAAACATAGGAGGGTTAAAATGTTGCTGCCTATTCAAATATTAATATCTACGTTCCCTTGCAGAATTTCACACAATTCCTTTCAAAAGGACAGAATGACAGATGTTTTAGAAACATGGCTTTTTGATAGTCTAAATGTTACGTCAATTATATGGCATTATGTAGGAAGTATGTTAGACTTCTACTTCAGTCTTAATAAATCACAGATGAAGTCTTTTTTTTATAAATTAACTTTTTATTTAAATGAAACTGTTATGTTTGTATTTGAACTGACAGCTAAATCTGATAATTAGAATCTGCAAAGTTGTCTTTGATTGGCATTGTAATTGGATTGTCATTGGGCTGAGAACCTATTATCTTTGGATCATGCCCCATGAAATCTGTTGAAGGAACCTTGCTGCCAGTCATTAAGTCCACCATGTTGGCTTACAAATTAGGTTTCACTGAAAGTATTCTTATAGCTTGGGTCGGATTAGAATGGAATATTTGGCATAGTGCAGCTGCATTCTGAGAGAAAACATTAAGAGAGGTAGCATTTTTTAATACGTGCCTCTTGTCATTCCTATGGTGACACTGAATTATTAATGTTACAAAGGGAACGTGCACTTATAATGGTGTTATACTACTGAACTGCTTTTGAAATAAATGAGTGTAATAAAGGATGTGAAGATACTCTACACTGTTAAATTATTTGTTTTGTTACATCAGGACGACGCGTTCTTTTAAAAGATGGTCTTTGTTACTGCACAAAGTAAATAATAGTTCCAAATAACTATTTGTAATAATAGTTACAAATAACTATTTGTCTGGTTGATTTGTAAATTTTGCAGAAGTTGAAATTAATCCATAATGCAAGTTTGCTATTGAGGCATTTGGAAATATAGCTCGGCAGGTTCAGCTCAGATCCATCAGTCGGTGATTTCTAGTCATCCTTTATCTTACCGCTGACTGGTTAGCATGCAACAAAAGCTTTTTGCTGTACCTCGGTACACGTGAAGATCAACTAAACTGAAACTGAAAGTAAGAAAATGAATGTTGAGACTGCATCTTGCTAACATAATCCCACCACATGGAATTGACACTTTTTATATCCCTAGATCCATACTTACCACACTGACCATACGTGGAGAAGTAATCTCACTGGGTCACAGTCCTGTCGTCAGTGGTGTGGCCTGAGAATATTCCATCAGGTAATCCTCGAATATCTAGATGCAAAGAATTGTAATAGGTTTAATAGGCTGATGTCTGGCTTCTTAGACATCTAAAATCTATTGCAAATTTCATAAACTGCTCAACATTTCTCATAGAAATATATAGCTTTTTGTATCAGGCACTACCTCTAACCAAGATGTAATCTCATGGTGTAGGAAGGAACTGCAGATGCTGGTTTAAACCGTGTGGCATCGAAGGACGAGATGCCGAAGCGAAGAAGCGTAAGCCAAATAACTGAACGGAAATGTTGTCGAAGAGCCAAATAACCGAAAGGGCGGATCACCGAAAACCCAAATAACGGACATGACGTCGCCGGGAGGCAGGAATTGTCAGCGATTGGTCCAGACCTCTGCAGCCATCACATCACTGGCCGGGGGAGACGGGAGGGTGGAGGTCATTTTTTATTTTCCTTCGCCGCTTTTGCACTTTCCTAAATATAAAATAAAACCCCGTGTGATTGGAACTTTCGGTTGATTTAACAAAATAATAATCCAAGTTGGTTCCATAGATATTTACACCAACTGTAACAATTATATTTTGCTACCCACAATACATTTACATACACATTTGTGAGACCCGAAACACCCGATGACCCCAGGTCACATCACTGAGGATGCGTCCCAGCGCATCTAGAAGATGTAGGAGGTGGCCAACTCAGATGTCCAGGATGCTGAGGGCATCCTCCAGTCCCGACGTCGGACTTACATCACCCCGGCGAGCGGGCCTGATCATCGGGCTGCCTGTAGCGGTGACAGCGGGGGTTCGGGAGTCCCCCAAACACAGGAGAACAGCAGAGGAGGATGACTGAATTTTGGAGCCTTCCGTCACAGTGGGAAACTTTGACCCCGCTTCGTGGGGATGTCTGTGCTAAGACTTTGTGTTATGTGCTCTTTATTACTTGTATGGCTGTATGGCGACCAATTGGTACATGTGACAAATAAATGTATCTTGATCTTGTATCTTTCACACATACACTTCCGTGCATCTTGAAGGCCAGTGGTCCTTTTGGGTATGAATCGAGAAACCAGTCGAAGAAAAAAAAAAAAAGACTTTTTTTAAAGAATATCTTAGCTCCCTGTGTCGGTTCAGTGATACGAGTCAGGGGCCGTGGAACGTTTTTGAAAGTGGGGGGGGGGAGGAGGCTGACCGATCACTGATCACCGGCCTCAGGGGTACCCGGTGAGGAAGCGGAGCGACTGAGCGGGGGCAGGGTGGCACAATTGTTATTTGTTGTTGTTGCTCGACCTCCAAAAACTTGGGGATAATACAGGCCATCCACCAACTCAAAAAGTGGGGGCATATATCCCCCATCCCCCCCCCCCCCCCCCTCTCCCTCGCTCTCTCTCTCCCTCCATCTCGGGGCCGACTAACTGACACTGACACGCTCTCTCTCTCGAGGCTCCACTCTATGATATTTGGTTTTGCCGCGCTCATTGTGTGCTTGTTCTGAGATTCTGGATGTCAGAGGTCCACAGAAGAAGAGAAAAATATGCCTGTGGGCCGGAAAATTTTGCGTTATGAAACACGTCTCGCCAAAAAAGTGGAGGGGCTGCATCCCCCTCCTCCCCGTTCCGCGGCCCATGTGAGTAAGTGTGAATCGGCATGACTTAGTGTCAGCGTGATCACCCGAGAGACGGGAAGTGTCCACGCTGCGCTGCCTCAGCTCTTTATTCCCAGTAAACAGAATTCTTCCAACTTCCGTGGACCCCGAGGCGGATGATCAGTGATCGCTCAGCCTCCCCACTTTCAAAAACGTTCCGCAGCCCCTGACTCATATCACTGAACCGACTCAGGGAGCTAAGACATTCTTTAAAAAAAGTATTTTTTTTCTATGGTTTCTCGATTCACACCCAAAAGAACCACCGGCCTTCAAGATGCACGGTAGCGTATGTGTGAAATACACATCTTCTAGATGCGCTGGGACGCATCCTCAGTGATGTGACCTGGGGTCATCGGGTGGTTCGGGTCTCACAAATGTGTATGTAAATGTATTGTGGTAGTCAAAATATAACTGTTACAGTTGGTGTAAATATCTATGGAACCACTTTGGATTATCATTTTGTTAAATCAACCGAAAGTTCCAATCACATGGGGTTTTATTTTATATTCAGGAAAGTCCAAAAGCGGCAAAGGAAAATTAAAAATCCCCCCCACCCACCCGTCTCCCCCGGCCAGTGATGTGATGGACGCGGAGGTCTGGACCAGTCGCTGACAAGTCCCGCCCCCTGGCGACATCATGTCTGTTATTTTGTTTTTCGGCGATGCGTTATTCGGTGAGTTGGCTTTTCCACGGTCCACCCTTTTGGTTATTTGGCTTTTCAGCGTCGTTTCCGTTCGGTTATTTGGCTTCCACTTCGCTTCGGCATCTCGTCGCCACATCCGGGTACCGATTTAAATATGGGCAGGATTGTAAAAGCAAATCCCCCAGGATGAATACTGGGAATCTCAGCAGGCTGGAACTCCACCGCCGGCTTTGATGTAAATTCTATGGCAGATCGTGTTGACAAATGCATCACAATCCATCTTTAGTAAACTCAGTACTTCCAAATTTGACAACACATCCCAAAGTGTGAGACTTGCTGCAGGTGAAATGCTGGCAATTCCATTCAGACCTGCTATAATTCACCTACCAGATTAGATCCTAATGTTCCAAATACCATTGTGGTGTGTGATTAAAAAAAAAGCTTATAAGAATGCGAGAAATCTGCATTTAATTCCAGCCTTCAAATCTGAATTCACGTAACATTCTATGCTCATTCTTATGTAGCATCCAACAAAATAGTAACATCAAAGATAGATTACTTGAATGTAGGGTATGCGAACAATTTACTTTCCTTCATTCTAACAACATTTCTTTGACCTTTTGCTTTCGTTTCACTGACTAGTTAATATTTGGACAAATGAAAGCCGTGTTGCTGTCATCAGGAATATTTTCACTAAGGAAGAGCTCTTAATATCCAAGTGATAGTGCATGCTGAGTGATATTATTGTGTGGTACATTTATACAGTGGTGGCTATGGAGTGGGCAGGTTTGCAGTACAGCAGAGTTTGCAAATACCAGCTGCAGAATTGCCCATTCTGCTAATTTGATTTAGCTCCAGCTGGCAGATGCACCTTGGTTGTAGGATTTTGCAAACTTCTTATTTAGCAGTCTTTAAAGGAGTGCCAGGAAAACTCTGAGACGTGTAGAAGCTTTGTGGTAATTAGATGTACATGGGGAGGATTTCTGCCTTTACAAAGTCTCCTGAACTAATTTAAGGGATGATCAAATTAAATTGGGAGGCCTAAAGTCTGTGATCACAGAGAAGTGGAACAATTTACTAGTCTGTTTGTTGATGGATGCCAATGAGCACTTGGTACTATTGGCGACGGGAGACGAGAGGAGATTAACCTGTTTTGCTTCTTTCAGGAGAACAGGCGAGAAGCATTCTTAATGGGAAGTGACACATAGGCTGAGATTGTATACACTATCTATCAAACCTAGAAACATAAGCAATAGATGCTGCAACTGTCACAGAAAGTCTACCCGACAGTACCTTTCGGAAGGTATATGGCACAAATTTGCTGGCTACAAAACATTGCCTGTCAGTCTGTAACCCATTTACCACTGTCACACAGCCCTAGAGCTCTGTTATTGCTTCTCATGCATACTCATACTACAGCAGGACACCAGCTTGTAGCTGAGGCTTAACAATTGGAAGCCTTGGCACTCTGCAATCATCAAAATCCCTCTCACAATTGAGTGCTGTAAAATAACTGCATGAACTTGCATTGGTCATTGATGTATGCACCTAAAGATTAATTCTACGCCAGCAAAATAAACTGCATGTGAAATCGAATGTACTTAGACCAGTACAGGGCTTGGAATTTACCTCTTTATTCCCAGAAGGGCATGGTGTGCAGAGATGAAATGAAGAATATAGTTGTATCCCAATCTTTGAGCTTGTGTATTTTTGTCCTTACATTTTTCACTGCCACACTTCGTGTGCAACCATCTAAGCAATGCACATAAGTCAGTATCTTCTGATGAAATCTTTGCTGGAAGTTGCTTGCGGCAAAGCCCGAAGTCCAAGATTTTTTTTTCTCTCTCTCTGTCATTAAAGACTAGTAAAGGAAACCTTCCCGACCACCAAGGCCTAACAGAAGATGGCACTACAGTCCCTTTGCCAAAGGCCTTGAACAACAGTGCAGTTACTCTGGGCATTGTGCTCAGTACGTGCACCGTGCCAGCTGGGCTGGGTCATTGTTGAGCCTTCCAGGTATTGTTTGGTGGCAAACTGATAGATGTTCCCTGTCTGCTTCTGTTGGCTGCTGAGCTCATAGAAACATAGAAACATAGAAATTCGGTGCAGGAGTAGGCCATTCAGCCCTTCGAGCCTGCACCGCCATTCAATATGATCATGGCTGATCATCCAACTCAGTATCCCATACCTGCCTTCTCTCCATACCCTCTGATCCCCTTAGCCACAAGGGCCACATCTAACTCCCTCTTAAATAAAGCCAATGAACTGGCCTCAACTACCCTCTGTGGCAGAGAGTTCCAGAGATTCACCACTCTCTGTGTGAAAAAAGTTTTTCTCATCTCGGTTTTAAAGGATTTCCCCCTTATCCTTAAGCTGTGACCCCTTGTCCTGGACTTCCCCAACATCGGGAACAATCTTCCTGCATCTAGCCTGTCCAACCCCTTAAGAATTTTGTAAGTTTCTATAAGATCCCCTCTCAATCTCCTAAATTCTAGAGAGTATAAACCAAGTCTATCCAGTCTTTCTTCATAAGACAGTCCTGACATCCCAGGAATCAGTCTGGTGAACCTTCTCTGCACTCCCTCTATGGCAATAATGTCCTTCCTCAGATTTGGAGACCAAAACTGTACGCAATACTCCAGGTGTGGTCTCACCAAGACCCTGTACAACTGCAGTAGAACCTCCCTGCTCCTATACTCAAATCCTTTTGCTCTGAAAGCTAACATACCATTCGCTTTCTTCACTGCCTGCTGCACCTGCATGCCTACTTTCAATGGCTGGTGTACCATGACACCCAGGTCTCGCTGCATCTCCCATTTTCCTAATCGGCCACCATTTAGATAATAGTCTGCTTTCCTGTTTTTGCCACCAAAATGGATAACCTCACATTTATCCACATTATACTGCATCTGCCAAACATTTGCCCACTCACCCAGCCTATCCAAGTCACCTTGCAGCCTCCTAGCATCCTCCTCACAGCTAACACTGCCCCCCAGCTTAGTGTCATCCGCAAACTTGGAGATATTGCCTTCAATTCCCTCATCCAGATCATTAATATATATTGTAAATAGCTGGGGTCTCAGCACTGAGCCTTGCGGTACCCCACTAGTCACTGCCCGCCATTGTGAAAAGGACCCGTATACTCCTACTCTTTGCTTCCTGTTTGCCAGCCAGTTCTCTATCCACATCAATACTGAACCCCCAATGCCGTGTGCTTTAAGTTTGTATACTAATATCTTATGTGGGACCTTGTCGAAAGCCTTCTGGAAGTCCAGATACACCACATCCACTGATTCTCCCCTATCCCCGCTACTAGTTACATCCTCGAAAAATTCTATAAGGTTCGTCAGACATGATTTACCTTTCGTAAATCCATGCTGACTTTGTCCAATGATTTCACCATTTTCCAAATGTGCTGCTATCCCATCTTTAATAACTGACTCTAGCAGTTTCCCTACTACCGATGTTAGACTATCTGGTCTGTAATTCCCAGTTTTCTCTCTCCCTCCCTTCTTAAAACTACTCCAGAATCTAAAGAGTTTTGAAAGATTATTACTAATGCATCCACTATTTCTGGAGCTACTTCCTTAAGTACTCTGGGATGCAGCCTATCTGGCCCTGGGGATTTATCGGCCTTTAATCCATTCAATTTACCCAACACCACTTCCCGACTAACCTGTATTTCACTCAATTCCTCCAACTCCCGCGGTCCCCTGCTATTTCCGGCAGATTATTGTCTTCCTTAGTGAAGACGGAACCAAAGTAGTTATCCTTATAGGAGAGAACCAATGGATTGGTCCGCCATATCCTTGTTCCCCATGATCAACTCACCTGTTTCTGACAGCAAGGAACCTACATTTGTTTTAACTAATCTCTTTCTTTTCACATATCTAAAAAAACTTTTGCAGTCAGTTTTAATGTTCCCTGCCAGTTTTCTTTCATAATCTATTTTTCCTTTCCTAATTAAGCCCTTTGTCCTCCTCTGCTGGTCTCCCAGTCCTCTGGTATGCTGCTTTTTCTGGCTAATTTGTACGCATCATCCTTCGCTTTGATACTATCCCTGATTTCCCTTGTTATCCACGGATGCACTACCTTCCCTGATTTATTCTTTTGCCAAACTGGGATGAACAATTTTTGTAGTTCATCCATGCAGTCTTTAAATGTCTTTCATTGCATATGCACCGTCAACCCTTTTAGAATTAATTGCCAGTCAATCTTGGCCAATTCACTTCTCATACCCTCAAAGTTACCTTTCTTTAAGTTCAGAACCATTGTTTCTGAATTAACAATGTCACTCTCCATCCTAATGAAGAACTCAACCATATTATGGTCACTCTTGCCCAAGGGGGCACGTACAACAAGACTGCTAACTAACCCTTCCTCATTACTCAATACCCAGTCTAAAATAGCCTGCTCTCTCGTTGGTTCCACTACATTTTGATTTAGATAACTATCCCGCATACATTCCAAGAAATCCTCTTCCTCAGCACCCCTGCCAATTTGATTCACCCAATCTATATGTAGATTGAAGTCACCCATTATAACTGTTTTGCCTTTGTTGCACGCATTTCTAATTTCCTGTTTGATACCATCTCCAACTTCACTACTACTGTTAGGTGGCCTGTACACAATACCCACCGGCGTTTTCTGCCCCTTAGTGTTTCGCAGCTCTACCCATACCGATTCCACATCCTCCAAACTAATATCCTTCCTTTCCATTGCGTTAATCTCCTCTCTAACCAGCAACGCTACCCCACCTCCTTTTCCTTTCTCTCTATCCCTCCTGAATATTGAATATCCCTGGATGTTCAGCTCCCAGCCTTGGTCACCCTGGAGCCATGTCTCCGTGATCCCAACTACATCATAATCATTAATGGCTATCTGCACGTTCAACTCATCCACCTTATTACGAATACTCCTTGCATTGAGACACAAAGCCTTCAGGCTTGTTTTTAGAACGCTCTTACCCCTTATACAATTATGTTGAAAAGTGGCCCTTTTTGATTTTTGCCCTGGTTTTGTCTGCCTGCCACTTTTACTTTTCACCTTGCTACCTATTGCTTCTACCCTCACTTTACACCTCCCTGCCTCTCTGCTCTTGTACCCATCCCCCTGCCACATTAGTTTAAATCCTCCCCGACAGCACTAGCAAACAATCCCCCAAGGACATTGGTTCCATTCCAGCCCAGGTGCAGACCGTCCCGCGCATGCTCCCGGGCATGCCTTCGTTCAACGTGCCATTGTAACTGTGAAAGAAAAGAGAGATAGGTTGCTTTTATGGTCACAAAATGCTGGAGTAACTCCACGGAGAGAAGGCTGAAGAAGGGTCTCGACCCGAAACGTCTCCCATTCCTTCTCTCCAGAGATGCTGCCTGTCCCCACTGAGTTACTCCAGCACTTTGTGTCTATCTTCAGTTTAAACCAGCATCTGCAGTTCCTTCCTACACATTAGGTTGTTTTTATCATGGGTCTGGATTTTATAGGGAGCAATAAAGAAACACTGATTTCCATTCACCCCGAGAAGTTCCAGTGATGTAGAGTTTCCAGTTTTGCAACGTTGTTTGCTGATGGATGTCAGGTCAGAGGAAGCACCAGCACTAAGCAGTCATAATATCATCAAGCGGGTTCGGAAGCACTTCGACAAAGGCAAACCAGAAAGGATAAAATACACAAATCTTGCAGATAAATATAAAGTATTTTCAAAGTGCAGGATGAAAAATAGAACAAACACCTACAATTAAAGTAGAATCTGAAGTATTCTAAAGATATTGTATCATAAATCATTATAATATGATTGTAGTGTTACAATAATTAATTAGGCTTTGCTATATCTATTTAAGTGAATTAAAATGTACAGGCATAATACTGAGGGTATGAAGAATGGCGAGTATGATATACAATGATGACTTCATCTAGCCATTACTATCACTATCTAGCTGAATGAAGTCAACCTTACCTGAGATTTTCATCAATTCACTGCTTTCCCTTGATTACAGTGGAGAGAGGGACACAACAGCACAGAACGTGAAGAAGAGCCGAATCACCAACAACTTCAGGATCTACACAGCTATGCACGTGTGGAAATCCCAAAGTTGCTGTCAGCTTTTGCATGTAATGATGACAAATGCTGATAGTTTTGTCATCATTATAACCACAACATTTAGGATGAAATTAAACTGCTTTGCCTTTGCAGCAAGTATTAGTGGCTTGTCACTCTCTGAGCTGAAATGAGTGCATGTATATTTAATTGTCTCGTGTCATGTTCAGCTTATTAGCATTTTTCTGTCTTGTATATGCTAAAATAAACTTCATGTTTGCCTTCCACAGAAAAATGCAGAGGATTTCTGGTGCTGAAAATATTGAAAAGTCATGGACTAAATGCAGTAAAAGCACCAATGATATTTCATAGTTGTTTAAAAAAATAATTTAAAGTATCTAGCACTTTAAAAATATATTTCAATGCCCATTGGAGATTAGGAGGGTTAATGTGATAATGTACTAATTGTTACCTCCAATGGCAATGGAAGTTATACTCACTGTCTTTTTTATGTGTACAAGATGAGTGAGAGCCAAGTACCGGATTCTTAATCTGGACATCAAAATCATAGACAGAGGATTGTAGCAAAAAATCACATGGGCTTTTATCGTAGTGAATCTCACCATCTCCACCTGAGTTAGATGACCAGGCCAGTCCCGCAAGTGCAAAATCATCTTTGTGTTCCTTTGCTTTGCACTCATGTCAAATGTGTAGTTATAATAGGACTAATTCCAGGTGAATTGGTGGTTTGAGGTTGGTAATGAGTCCATTTGGGAGAGGGGATGTCATACTGCAGTGACACAATCCAGCTGGTGCTTTGTCCACTTTTTACCTTGTAAAATTAAAGATTAGTAAGAAAGTGAGTGGTATTTTTAATTGGCTCTGAACGTTTAATGATAAGGAGCATATTTGGAAACGTCATTGGCAATCGTGGGCCTTTAAATAGAGATATCTGAATGTACTTAAGTACATTTGTGGAGCACTTTGCTTTTCCTGAATCCAGAGCAGTGCAAGTGTCAAGTGTAAATCAGCATGCCCTCACTAGTGCTCGGTAAGAGGAGCAAGTGCTATGCCTGTGTGTGTGTGATGCACCGTGTACTGTGGACTCTGGGCAGAGAGTGACATCAAATAAAGTCCAAGGCACATTGTCACCTCCAGTGCAAATGTCTACAGCTGATCTGTAGGTCTTAACAGTAGGGCTTAAATGGACAGTTGAGACGAGGTGCTGCATTAGTTGCAGGTTCCACATTGTCTGGGTTCCTGCCAGACAAGAGACCAAGGTCTGACAACACATAATCCTCCGCCATTTCCGCCACCTCCAACGTGACCCCACCACTCGCCACATCTTCCCATCTCCCCCCATGTCTGCCTTCCGCAAAGACCGCTCCCTCCGCAACTCCCTCGTCAATTCTTCCCTTCCCTCCCGCACCACCTCCTCCCCGGGCACTTTCCGTTGCAACCGCAAGAAATGCAACACCTGTCCCTTCACCTCCCCCCTCGACTCCATTCAAGGTCCCAAGCAGTCGTTCCAGGTGCGACAAAGGTTCACATGTATCTCCTCCAACCTCATCTACTGCATCCGCTGCTCTAGATGTCAGCTAATTTACATCGGTGAGACCAAGCGTAGGTTGGGCGACCGTTTCGCCGAACACCTCCGCTCAGTCCGCCTTAACCTACCTGACCTCCCGGTGGCTCAGCACTTCAACTCCCCCTCCCATTCCCAATCCGACCTCTCTGTCCTGGGTCTCCTCCATTGCCAGAGTGAGCAACAGCGGAAATTGGAGGAACAGCACCTCATATTCCGTCTGGGGTCCTTGCGCCCTTATGGCATCAACATTGAATTCCCCCAATTTGGCTAGCCTGTGCTGTCCCCTCCCCTTCCTTCACCCTCTAGCTGTCTCCTCCCACCCTCCCATCCGCCCGCCCTCGGGCTCCTCCTCCTCCCCTTTTTCCTTCTTTCTTTCCCCACCCCCCATCAGTCTGAAGAAGGGTTTCGGCCCGAAACGTCGCCTATTTCCTTCGCTCCATAGATGCTGCTGCACCCGCTGAGTTCCTCCAGCAATTTTGTGTACCTTCGATATTCCAGCATCTGCAGTTCCCTTTTGAACACAAGAGACCAAGGTTTCCATCTTCTGCCAGCCAGATACCTTCATAAACATTCTATTCTGGTAATCATTCCACCTCTTGCTGCCGGGTGGAATGGGGAAGCCCATTGGATCCCTGTCTTTCCTGTCTATGATCTAAAGAAATTAGATTTTCCTCAGATCCTACTGTTTTTCTATCTCCATGTAATTTTGTTCTCCAGCGTCTGAGACAGCACACTGATGCCATCCACCATGTCATCCTTTCACCATCTCCCTTTCTCTGCTACCTCTGTAATCACTGGATATTATAAAGTGATGAGTTCTACCATGCACATTGCCATTTGCCTCAGCATGGTGCAATAGTGAGTTCTCTTTGTAGAGGTAGGCATAGTACAGTTTGTTGTCAGCCATATTTGTTACTAATTTGGTTGTCACTGGTACCACTTTTATTTTTGTTTACAAAGCTTTCAGAAACAATTGAGGCACCGTCTCACCATAATCAAAGTATATTTTAGATATTAATAATGTTCTATACCTACTTTATATGTCACATTTGCCAAATTAATTATTGGATTTAATAGATACATACTCTCAGGCAATATATCTATAAATACAGAGACTCTCCAGCAAGTTTACATCCCTGAAAATACCTGCATTTACTTCCTCCCATGATCTCATTGTTCTTGTAATACTTTGACAGAAGTATTCCGTTTAAAAGGGGCATCTCTTTTTAATCCCAGGATTTCTTTCTATTTGACCAGTTTTCTCTCTCACACTAAAATGCATCTTTTGTTCTCACTATACCTAATGCTCCACCTCACTTTCATTGCTATGCTGACTTTCATATCTCTCACTAGACACAATCTTTGCTTTCTCGAGTTTTTATTCTACGTTTTATCTCTTGCCCTATTTTCTCTCTTTTATTGCTGCCTTTTATCTCTATTTTATTCTCATCCACGTTTCTCTTAAATTTCCTCCTTCTCTTTTCACCTACCCATCTTTTTCTTACCCTCCCTTTCTTTATCTGTCTCCCACTCTCTCTTCCTCTCCTTCTTGCACTTTCCCATTCTCCCTCTCTCTTTCATCCTCTCTCCCTTTCTCTCTCACTTCCTCTTTTTGCTTCTCTCCTTTTCTCTCTCGCTTTCTCTCTCTTTCTCTCTCTCCATTTCTCTCTCTCTTCCCTTCTCTCTCTCTCTCTCTCTCTCTCTCTCTCTCTCTCTCTTTCTCTCTCTCTTTCTCTCTCTCTCTCTCTCTCTTTTGCTCTTTCTTCCTTATTTTGATACTCTCCTCTCTCCCTCCCTCCCCTTTTCCCGTTTTTCTTTCTCTCATTTTCTCCCTCCCTTTCTCTCTTGCTCTCTCTCTCTTCGTGTTTCTGCCTCTTCCTTTCTCTCACTTTGTCTCTCCCTCACTCTTACTCTCTCATTTTCTCTCTCCCTTTCTCTCTCTCTCCCCTTCTCTATCTCTTCCTGTCTCTCTCTCTATCTCCCATTTTCTCTCCCCTGCCCCCTGCTCTCTCTAACCCACCGTTCTTTGAATTTGGTCATTGCACTTTTTGAACTACTGCAGCTTGCCCAACCTTCATTGGCAAATAATTTGTTAGAAGTGGTGTCCCATCATGCTTATTAAGTGAAGTTTCCTAAAGGAAATAACAATGAGGTCGTCATTATCACGTAACTGCAGAAAAGTCACAGCCTACGGAAAATAATTTTAGGAATGTAGTGTATGGTTATTTACTTTGACCTCTTCATATTTATTTATGATTTAACATCTCAATAATTGTACTGGTGTGAATATTGAGCAGCAATTGAATTTACATTCTTTGCCCTCTGTTAGTTCAACTTAGTGTTTCTGTTTGGTAATTTGTTCTCAGGGCCCATTGTAACAGCACAAATTTGAGTATTATTTCATTATAGCATCGAAATTGCAACAGAACGACACAAAATGCTGGTGTAACTCAGCTGGTTGGGCAACACCTCTGGAGAACATGGATAGGTGACATTTAGGGTTGGGACTCAGTCGGAAGTGTCATGATCTGAATCGTCACCTATCCATGTTCTCCAGAGATGCTGCCTGATCCGCTGAGTTACTCCAGCACTTTGTCTTTCTTTTGGTAAACCAGCATCTGCAGTTCCTTGTTACTATATATATTGGAATTGCAATGGTCGAATCTAAAATGAAATTGATAAGAATGAATGAATGAATACGTTTTATTGGCCGAGTATTCACATACAAGGAATTTGCCTTGGTGCTCCGACAGCAAGTGACAACATGACATACAGTGACAGTTAGAAATGACACATAAAACATTAAACATTAATAATAAATCTTAATTGAAAGACTCTAAATTATGCATTTAGCAAAAGTCAAAACCCTTTTTATATATTTAATGCAGTAACCCAATGATGCTGTCAACCATCTCCCCATCAGTAATACTGGGCAGGAGACCCTTCATCCAACCTCTACTGAATGGTAAGATCCTCTCCTCCTCCAAGTGTTTGAGAGAGGTCATAAACAGGGAAAATGACGACTGAAATGGAACTGAGTTAAACACCAAAGGAAGAATTATGACCTTTGTCATATTATTATTAATATGTGGGAAAATCATGGCCAGTTAAAATCTCTTGGTAATTTGTTTGTTGACCAGCAATGTATACCATCCATTTACAGCTTTTCTTATTGTTACCTATTTATCTCTTCACTGACTGCAGAGTGTAAAATGTGGCTTTTGTTCTGTTGTGGAGATAAATTGAATATCACTTCACTGCAGACCTTTTATACAAGGACTGTTGATCACAATATATGCGAAAGCACTCCAGTGATGTCGCATCCTATTTGCATTTCACAGATGTATTGTTATCCACAATATTTGACATCTAAAAAGACATTAAAATGTTTTCCCTCCGAATAAAACAAATTAGTTTCTCAGAGTTTTGTATATCATTTGAATACTCAGATTGTAAAATGTAAATTGATATATAAGAAAATGGCCCATTAACTTTTTCATTAATGGTAATAACGGATTTTGTGTGTCAGCAGAAGGTTGAACTACTGCTTCAGCTAGCCAGCGAGATGGATGAACATCCGTGTTGTTTGTGAAATATTTAAATATTCACCACCAACAACAGAAAATAATGAATAAAGCAAACAACAGCCCTGGATGTTCCAGTTTGGATTTATTAAAACCAGAAGGTGTTTGGTATTTGTTAATAGCAGGGCAATGGCTTAAGTATTCAATAAGTGCTCAGAGATCTATAACGTTGATTATGTCTTTTTTTTCTTTGTCTGAATTATTCTGCTCAGGGGTTTTTGTGTTATTGCTTTCCTTAAAATTGTGGCTTGAGAAAAGGAGATTGCATTCAGAAATAAGACAGTGAGAGAAAGGATATAAAAAGCCAGAGTAGAGAGGTGGTAGTGACAAATGAAAGTTTACTCTGCAGATAACCATATTTCTACATTTTATATTGAACTCAAAACATTTAACATGCAGTTAATTTACAGTAAGAATATTGAAAACTATGGTTTATAAAAAATTAAAACCTTATAATTTTTAAACAGCTGTATTAATAATTTGTCTATATAAAAGATTCAGCAGAGGCCAACAGATGAAACCTATTGAATATAAAGTATCTAAAGCAAATGTCTTGCCTTAAGTAAAAGGCCTTTGAAAAAAAATTACTCAGTACATTTAAATTACCATTTTCTTAGCGATGTATGCTTGTAGACACTCCATTCCTGCTACAAATGATCGATTAAGTTTAATTTCTACTGGCTCCTAAAAAAAAACTGGCTATCAGTAAAGTGTCCTTTCACCACAGCCTGGGAATTCACATTCTCCAATTCTCTTGTGAGAAGCAAGACGTTAACAAAAGTAACAGATAATGTGAACATTTCATGCATAATCTGCAATATGAGATATGTATTAATAGGGAAATTATGATGCATTCAATTATTATGAAATGCCTTCCAGAGATGTTTTGATTTGGCTGCACACAGATAGTGCCTGCACAGCATGGGGCACCTCGAGTGATGAATAACCTAATCTCCTAATCTCAAAATGTGCACTGTTCACTTTCTAGTCTGTATCCATGCGTTTATTGAAGCTGTTTGCAGTTACCAGGCAGCTGCAGTCCCACTTCATCGTCAATGAACAATAAGGATGTTCCTCTGAGAGGTCAGGCAGGATTTATTTTATTGTGTGCTTAGCCAGAGTCCAGGAAGAATAATGAGACTGTCCTTTTTTTAAAACAGAGCCACTGATCTGCATGTTGCTTGGCATGGTTGATTCAAACAAGCATTAGTGAAGGAATGTTAAAACATGTAAGTGTACAGTCAACCTTACTTTCAGCTTCCACATTAAAAACTAAATATTAGCCTCTTGGTATATTTACATTTAAAACAATTCTCTAGGCAACTGATCTGACTTTAACCATTAGTTATTGTACTTGATCTCTCTATATTATTTTTGAGTATTTTAATTTATTGCCAATTAAAGACAGTGTTACCTGCTGACTGTTTTGGTGCCTTTTAACTCTTTTTAGTGGTTTGGATTGTTTCAGTAGTGATGTTTAGTCAGTGTATACCAGAAAATAATTACTTGGCACTTGTAGAAAGCCAACAGGATAGAATGAATCATGAAATTGCGTTGGACTGTTTTTCTTTCTTCCATGAAAGGGAGAGCGACATTTTTAAAACTCATTTTTGTTGAAAAATGGTAGAAGCTAAATTATGATCAGAATTTACCATGAATTGTTTTCGTGGTGTCATTTCAGTTTAGGGATACTTGCAGAAAGATGAATAACATATTCAGCTTAGTGCAAGTGGAGAACAGAGTAGCACATCTTTGCCAATGCGGGACTGTTATCAGATTTGGAATTGTGGATCCCTTGGGAAAAGACAAAATATTGGAACACAAGGCTTGATATTTCAGAAGAATATAGTCAGCTTTATTAGCACCGGTTACTCTTCCTGACTGACGGTCGATTCAGTTTTTTTTTTTACCTTCTTTCTGTTATTAATCTATGCTGGTGTATGCAAATGTTATTCTTCTCTGCATAAGATGGGCAACCAACGATTTGTAATAAATGCTCAAGAATGCCTTAGGCTGCACTTAAACTTTAAAACATCTATTATTAAGTATCGAAAAACACTGTAATGGCCATTGCTAACCTCAGAAGGGTTTTAGCTGTAATATGCTTTATGCATGAAAAACAAAATTTGCCTGAAGTTAGAATTCGCAATGACATATTTTCCCCACCATTTGCTGAGTCCATGTTGATTATCAAGATTTGTTTAGAATCAGAATAATATAAGTAAAGGCATTTTTATTGAAACTTTAAAAATACCTCTGCTGCAAAATGTCTTACTTGCTGTAAATTCTGCAACAGTAATTATGTTGTTAAGATGCCCTTAACTCAGGTGTATTCTTGAAAATAAAACCATTGAAATATTTACGATTCATTGTCATTTTAAATGATGCAACTTCACAGGGATTTTAAACAAAGTTTTGGATAATCTAACGTTATCTTGGTAGAGTTACCTTAGCGATCAAGGTTACAGCTTCGTGGTAATGTGGTTTCGAAGTTCAAATAAATTATTTCATGAAGTGTTTCACTTATGTTTCTGAAATTAATAAAACAAATGGTAAGTTAAAAAGAATGACTATATAAACATCACCCTAGGAGTACTTTGGTTGGTTTATTTTCTTTCCTTGAAGAGTGTGAAGTAATGAAAGCATTCTCATGTTGATTTCCATTCTGATGGGTCATGTCATGAATGCCCCTACCATGACTGCAGCCGTGTTTAATACAATTTTAGTACAGGTAGGACCTTCACAGTGAATGCCAGAGTCCCGGGAAGGTTGTGGAGTAGAGGGATCAAAGTGTACAGGTCCCCAAAAGTGTTGTTACAGGTAGATATGGTAGTCAAGAAAGCTTTTGGTACATTGGTCTTCATCAGTCAGGGTATTGAGTACATACAGACGTTGAGACATTATGTTACAGTTCTATAAGACCTTGACACTACTTTAGAGTATAGGGACACAGAGTGGAATTAAGCTCTTCGGCCCACCGAGTCTGCTCCGACCAGCGATCGTACACTAGCAATATCCTACACACTAGCGACAATTTACAATTTACAGAAAACAACTCATCTACAAACCTGTATATATTTGGAGTGTGGGAGGAAATTGCAGCACCCAGAGCAAAACCCATGAGATCACAGAGAGAATGTATAAACTCCATATAGACAGCCCAGTAGCCTCTGCACCCGCTGAGTTTCTCCAGCATTTTTGTGTAGCCTATCTCCTTCGCTCCATAGATGCTGCTGCACCCGCTGAGTTTCGCCAG